>NW_010234996.1:0-6227 GCF_000690775.1 Eurypyga helias
AACCAGTCTGTGATTCTGTGATCCATGCTGTGGTGACCCCAGGAAGGGCTGTGGGGATTTCTGTCGGACAAGAGCAGGACCAGAAAATACCAGTGAAGGCTGCCCAATGCTTCTCCCTGGTTTCATGGGCGGCACATTCAAAGACAACCTGAAGGATCTGCCCCTTGGAAGGGCTTCAGACGTACCTTTTTAATTTGTTCTGTCATTAATGATGAAGGAAATGAATGCAGCAGAGCAAGGCAGTCACTCCTGTCCCAAAAAAACTTTACCGAGTCCTAAAATACAATTAGCCTCACAAGGCAAACACAGTCCTTGCTTGGGCCAGGAGGAGCTTCAGGTCAACATGATGTGAGCAGCGTTCCTGGCAAGAAATTGGCACTAAAGATACTGTTGTAGAAGTTGCTGTGAAGGGCAGTTCCTCTGCCCAGGGGATATTTCATGGCTGGGGAAAGGTGGTCTCCTTGCGCACAAGGACAGACCGTGATCCCTTTAATTCTCCTTCCCTGTCCTGTAACAAACTCACCTGGGTGTCTCTCAGTGACATTTTGCAATGAAAGGCCAGGCCGCAGGTATTCTTAGGGCATTTATTCCTTAGGGCCTGTCCAGCAGTGTGCAAAAATGGCACACACACACATTACATATGCTAGAGTGTGCGTGTACAGGATGTAGGACAAGCACCTGGGTGTTTCTGGCCCCTTGCAAGCGCGCTCTAGCTTATTCATGGGTCACGAGCCGTATGCTGTCATCCCGCATGTCCTTGCCCGTGAGGGGAAGGTGGCTTTAGGTGGGTTTTGCAGCACATTTCCCTGGTGCAGGCAATGCCTCAGGGAACGTCCACACCTCTCCCCAGGTTACAGGAACATGGCACCTGGATCTCAGCTCACGAGAGATGTGTCTGCTCTCAGTCATCAAGACTAATGCAGAGGGAGGAAATGCAGGAATGTCTTTCTGGACCATATGTGATGTTCCTGCAGTCGATCTGCGCTGCTGTCGAAGTTGCCAGGCACTGAGCTACCAAGAGGTGCACCCGCACTGCTGAAAACTATCACCTGGTTGTCAGATCCTCGCCTTTTCTGAATACCAGTGTTACACTCTACTCTTGCCCCTTTGGTGCCTCGTCTCACCTTTCCTGCAGCATGTTTTTTCTGTCTAGAGACAGCAGGCCAATGCCCTCCACATCTGTCCTTACAGCCTCTGGCACGGAGGAGCCCACCCTCCTTCCCAACGTTAGCCAACTCCCCCTCACACCGACTCACCGGGCAACCGGGGCATACTCTGGTGTGTTGAGTTTTTCCTTTCTCCATCGGTCTTTCTGTCAGGCCAGACAAGTGCACACGTACAAACACAAATAGCTCTTCTAACTTGCTTCGTGCTTATACAAACCTCACTGTCCACCGTGAGAGAAGCTACAGGTCAGCCAAATTTCCAGAGTCCCTCTGATTTGGGCTGCTGCTTTTCACATTCAGCCACCCCACACTGTGCTGTCTCACAGCCCGTCTCAGCTGAGGAGGAAGAGGGGAGCGAGGCATCCCATACTATAGGCTGTCCATGTGTAACAACAAGCACCCGAAGGCATGAGTGTTGCCCTTCAGGGTTATTAAGTGGTGTGGGATCCCCTCACTTTCCGTGACTCATGCAGCCACCTACAACCCAAACCATCAGCAGGTGACTCACGCGGGCTCGTCCAGGTCAGCCTTATGCACACCCGCTGCTGTAATAAGCAGTTCTCCGAAGGTCTCTTGTGCATCTCCAAGGCAACAATCCAAGGCCAAGGAGTAGATGCGCCAGTTAAAGAAAAACCTAAGGCAACCTGTTGTGGAGATCAAAAGGCCAAAGCAAGCAAATGACAGACAATTCTACATTCATTACATAGTGTGTACACTGCAGCCCCCACAGACTCATGGCTTTTTCCCCTGCACCCAGCAGCGTGCCGAGGCCAGCTCTATGGAGCTTTGCAAGTCTCATGGCTCAGGACTGCGTTGGGGCTGGAATTCTTTCCTCTGTTCAGAACTGGGCACAAACTGAATAGTGGAAGGACATAGTCTGTCCCACCACCGAGGGGAAGAGTGGGGCTCCACTACATCCTGGTCCATGGGGACACCATCTGACCTGGGCATGAGGTGATGAATTCCTGCACTGCTCTTCAAAAGATCTGCGCCGTCTTTCACCTGCATGTGTGTAAACCAAAACAACTGGTGTAAAATGAGAGCTGGTGGGATTAGATCTGCACCAGACTGTGAGGGAGGAGTATCGATAGCGAGAAAAGATTCGGGCAGACACTGATGAGCAGGTTTCACTTGGTTGAAGTTCAGCGCAGAGCTCTACACAGGAGCCATTCTGGAAGGACTGCTCACTCACTCTGATTTCTGATCTGTTCCAGGGAGCTGAGCAAATTACCCCCTGAACAAGAGAGTCAAACTCTCTTGCAGCAGGAGGAGCCCTGCTTCCTCTTCCAAGGATTAATTACAAGTGAGAGCAGAAACCCTGCTGTGTGCTTCACCCTTCCACTAATGAAGAATCCTGTCAAACAGAACCATTGCAGAGGGCTTACAGCCCTGGTATAGAATCTGCATCCACAGAAGTGTCTTGTGGTCTAAGGCTTCCTAGAAATAGTAGAATTACTATTATATTCTACAGCTTCCACAAAAATTTGCTCCATATTTGAATCTATAGGCCCCTGGCCATGGCTTGCATCATGCAGGGTGATTTACAGTGGAGCGAACCGAAGGCTAAACACACTTGTGCCATTTTGGTGTCACTCTGCTCGGCTGTAAATGGCAGCCTGCAGTGCAAGACAGGGCCTGACTGCCCTCGCAGTCATTCGTGAAACTTCACAATCAATCCCTTTGGAAAAAGCAAAGCGATCCTGCTCTGTTCCCCATCCGGAGGCCACTGAGCCCACACAAAGTACACATTACCTTACCGGGTCAGGTCGCGGTCCTTCTGGTTCTCAGTCTATCTCAGGCAGCAGCCAGCATCAGCTGTTACAGAAGAAACACACAGTGGGCAGTTGTCGAGTAACCTGTCCATGGAGGAATATGCTTTTCTAATCCCATGAGAATGGAGCTGGTTTATGGCCTGAAGCGTGAAAATCCATTTCGAATTCAGTTGTGTCTAAATCAAGAATGCCTCATGCCTGCACTTACTTCATTAGCTCATCTGAGACAGCTACAGCGAAATTCAAGCCTGCAGCTGAGTGAACGAGGCCTTAGAGCCAAAACCCAGTCAGCAAGAAGAGCAGTAGAGTTCAGCTGCCATGTATGAGAGGTGGGAGAGAAGACAAGAGTAGCTCTGGCAGGTCTCTGTAATCCCGTGTATGATGCTGTGTTATCCAAATATAAGGAAACGCATTGAAAGCCAGACCTGAAACAGAACTAGGGGACATTGGGTCTCAAATAGAAAAGTTGCTTTCTCCCCGCTCCCCTTACTTAACACCTACTCTCATTAGAGATGCTTTCATAACATTATTTTTAAGAAGAATAAAGAGGTGTTCTAATTAGAAAGGAAGCTGGAGCCTCTCACCCCTCTCAGCTGAAACAGTATGAACTACTGAGAGTGGGAAAAGAGTATGAAAATACAGGAATCTTGGCCTTTACTCCAAAGCAGGTTAAATGTGATCAGGGAAAGCAAAGACTGCAGCCGTACGCTCCCTCTAACTCACACTAACTCATGGCATGGTCCCCTCTGGGCATCAGCTTCAGGGATCTGGTGTCTTGCAATGCAACTATGACAGCATCAGGTTTTCTTCTCCAGCGTTTGTTGAATAGCTGACCAGTTCACAGGGTATTGAATTCACCTCTGGCCTTGAGGTTGCTTAACCGTTTATTATATGTACAAAGATTTACTTCACAGGTGGGTGTGAAAAAAAAAGTGCTTTGGTTAAGATGATCCTGCTCTCATCATCCACCGAATCTCACCATCGAGGCAGGACAAAGCCACTGACTCCAGATCATTCCCACTGCAGAGGAGCTGGGTACCCCAGCTGCAGTCTTTTTTCCTGTTTTTCCCCTTCTCCTCCACTCCTAATTTCCCAGGTGAGAGCAGATTCAAGTAGTTAGTTATTGCTCCAGGTAGCTGCTGGACCAGGTGGAGGCTGTTCCTTCTCTTTATTCCTTTGTGGCCTGTGGGAGTTGCAGGCTCTGTATAAAAATGAGATGCCATTGAGGCATTTCTGTTTGCCAGACTATTGTTTCTCCTTTTAAAGTCTGCAGACCCATGCCATTCTTCATGAGTGAATGCTGGCTGCCTGGAGGACAAACCAAAATGACTATTTAAGGCACTAAAAAAGGAAATCATTTAAAACAGAGCTGATTAAAAGGAAAAAACTATTCTTCCAATGAGAAGTGAATTGCTTTCAGCTGGCTTTAGCACTGGGCTTTGCCTGCAGTGAGAACCAAATACCGGTTGCCTGATACTGCAAGTATTTCGGAGGCACTTCACCAGCCATGACTTCAGTTTTTCCTTGTGTGTAACTGCAAAACAAGACTACTGCTTCTGCTCACCCTAGCCTGGGGATTTTTCCTTTGGCTGTGCTGTTCAGAAGCTAACAAGGCTGTTCTTAGGGCAGCTTTTAAAGCCCAAACTCCTTCTTACTACATCCATTCGGAAGCCCTCACGCAGCCTTGGTTGCCTAAATAGCAAGGGGTTCAAAGAAAAATTCAAGAAGCACCACACATCTTTTGCACAACCTGACAGTTTGTGTTCTTCAGGACTCCAGAGATTGTTGGTGACATGCTGAGTTTTCAGCACACCCAAAAGGCAGGGGAAAACAGGGAGATGGAGGTGCAAGAACTGAAGTTTTGCCAGGCAAAGACCTGTTTCTTCAATGCAATACTTGCTCCCAGAACACACAGAAAACCACTGGTAGGGGTGTCTGCTTTTCTAGTTAGCATCCTTGTTTGCTTTGTCAAAGCCCCCTTTTTCAAAGGGGTTAGGGGGAAAAAAAAAAGACAAATAAGGGAATCCAGTTATTTGACGTAGGGTCCTAGAAGGCCTATCTCAAAACACAAGCAGTATTTCCAAGAAAGGGAACGCGCGCCTGTGTTAGATCAACCTGACTTCTATGTCAGTTCATGGGCAGATCACTGGATTACACAAATATATATCAGTCTTATTTCGCTCTAAATCTGAAGATCAGCAGTTGTCCCAAACAACACCAGAGCCAAACCTCTGCAGAGCTGATCTGGATGGTTTTAGCAACAAACTCCACTTCTGAAAGTACCGTTTCATTCCCTGTAGTATGCCCAGACATGAAAACCGCAGCCTGCTTTGGGGACAAACTCAGCCAAATATTTGAGGCTGGAGTTAGCCACAAGATCGGCACTGAGAAAGAGGGAGAAAATTCCCCAAAATGGAAGACAAGGATAGGCAAATTCATACTTTCCCCAAGTTTATTCAAGGTGTTTTAAGGTACTTTAAAGTCATTGATTTTGCAAGGCCTAATATTCAGTCCAAATTTAAACTAGCCCATAATTTTGTTTCCTAACTTGGAACCCTGGTAATGACCACAGATGTGGCAGTAATGCAAGCTGAGGGACGTGTTTGGGTTCACGGTTCCAACCTTCCATCACAACCATCTGATTGCTCTGCTCCATGTGTTGCGAGACAGCTGTTGTTTCACAGCTCAAAAAATATCTCGCTTCGCCCCGCCAAAGGGAACGATCAGCTGCTCCTGAACGCGATGAGGCTGATGAGAATGAGTGATTTTGGTGGAAGTGCAAGCCCTGCCGCAGCAAGCAGGCTGACCAGCACGGGGTGGGGTGGTCACTGCCTGGCCAGCGTGTGAATCTCCAGAGGCACGAGTGGGAACGTGCAGTTAGCAGGGGCTGCCGGATTCACTTCCAGAGCCCCCAAGCAAAGGGCGATGTTTGGAACATCTCCAGGGTTTCAGCATCCCCTTTTTCTTGGAGAATTTATGAAACAACACTACGCTTTAGTGAGCGTTTTTTCTCATGACTAGGTCTGTCCCTTCTGTCTCATGAGATCGCTCCAAGTCCCTTCTGAGTTCAGTCTCTTCTTTAATTATTAACACAGTTCCTAAATATTTCAGGTGGCGCTAACTAGCTCTGCTCCTCAGCCCAATCCAGTGGCCGGAGGTGCTTGGTGCCCCCTGCCCTGCCGGGGAGTCCCTTGGGAATAACCGCGGGACGCAGCTTCCCACGGGGGGTCGCGTGGCGCGGGACGCGGCGCACAGGGAGCACGGCCGGGGCATTGCTGTGCGGGGGCGG
>NW_010234997.1:0-2335 GCF_000690775.1 Eurypyga helias
CCAAACCATTCTATGATTTATGATTTTTCAGAACCACGATCTCATGTTATCAGCCAGTGATCAGCCGTGAAACTGGTACCACTTCACCTTGATGCAGAAACTCAATGCAAGGCCATGCTTATGCACCTTGACTGGGATTTTTGCAGAAATACTCCTTTCCTTTGTTCAAGTCTCATTCCATCCATTAACATGCTAGCACACTAGTGTTTGCTCCACTTAAGAACCAGTTCAAACTGCTGGCTAGTAGAATACAACGATGCCTCCTTCAAAAGCAGACCCTGATGGACAATTATACCAAATGATCTCCAAAAAATTTAATTAGAAAGAAAGCTATCTTTACTAAATGGCAAGTGTGGTGTTTATAATGAGCTGTGCAAGAAAAACAACATTAACTGAGGCTTCCTAAAGAAATGATAGCAACACAAAGATTATGAGCATCACCCTCTCAATACACCAATGAGGTTGACTTGCCATCACTCAAATCGGGGTGTGTATATACATGTAAACAAGTATACACTTGTTCTAGGATATGTTTTAGTGACCTTAAAAATATATTACCCACCTT
Organism: Eurypyga helias; assembly: GCF_000690775.1. Taxonomy (NCBI): domain Eukaryota; kingdom Metazoa; phylum Chordata; class Aves; order Eurypygiformes; family Eurypygidae; genus Eurypyga; species Eurypyga helias. The sequence goes on from NW_010234997.1 coordinate 566, forward strand.
AGGGTATGTTTCTAACACTGTGTTAAAATTATTCTCAGTATCATTTTGCCTTAGGCAAGATAAGGGTACAAAGCAAATGCATTGCATGACATGAAATTCACGAGATATTCACCAAGGTTCTCTTCCCCTTTCAACAGTCATTTGTGGGACTACACCATACAGCAGATCACTGAAAATAAAACAATATAACACAAGATTGCCTCCTAAGCTTCCAAGAAAGAGGTAATAAAACCCATTCTCCTGAGTTCTATGTCATCTGCCTTTGTCCAAGGAGACACAAAAAGACAAGCATTCACAGAACTAAGACAATCACAGAATGGTTTGAGTTGGAAGGGACCTTAAAAGATCATCTAGTTCCAACCCTCCTGCCATGGGCAGGGACACCTTCCACTAGACCAGGCTGCTCAAAGCCTCGTCCAGCCTGGCCTTGACCACTTCCAGGGATGGGGCATCCACAGCTTCTCTGAGCAACCTGTTCCAGTGCCTCACCACCCTTTCCGTGAGGAATTTTCTCCTTATATCCAATCTAAATCTACCCGCTTCCAATTTAAAGCCATTGTCCCTTGTCCTATCAATGTTACACACGTCTCTCTGTATTTGGCAGTTCTCATCTCCTTGCACAAGCAGCTCTGTTTGCTGAAGAATTTGTCACCCTCAGCTCTTCATGACCAGGCATTCTGCTACAAGTTTTTTGAGCAAAATGATTAACTGAAAGTGTCCAAACAGTGTGCTTTTTGCTTATTTGGACAGATGAAGGAACACTACCATAACAACCATACTGGGAAGATATCAAGCTATCCCTCACACATTGCTATTAAGGGATATTAAGAAAAGTTGGAACCAAACCAGTCAAGAAGCCTGCGCAGGGTCAAACTCCAGAAACATAGGCAGCGAAGTACCACAGATTTGAGACAGTGTACTGGAAGGGCATTGCTCTGCTAACCTGTCCCAAATTCAGTGCACTTTACAAACATGGCATTTCTAAACCAGTATTTTAATTTAATTTAAATTTTTAACTTAAATTTAGAGTTTTTTCTTCTAAAAATCACTCCCATCAATTCAAACATGTATTGCACAGATTTTAAAAAGCTTTAGCTTTCACAGTGAGAAATACAGTTGCCACATTAGCTGTTACTTCCCGTCTCTTATCTTTTCATTTTAGCATGATTGTTAATTTTTCAAGATCTCTCTTCCCCATTCCTCCACATGCTTCTGTTCTCTGTCAAGCCATCAGTCAGTCACTTTTTACCCATTACTTTGTCATTATATGCTAGTAATGTTCAGGACTTCCATTGTTAGGACAGCAAGTGCTAGGAAAAGGTGTCATTCAGTGACTTCACAGTAACATTTCTCTTGTAAGCAGCTGCTGCCAATTATAGATACTGTTTGCTTTACATTTAGAGTTTTATTTCATGTAACATCAGCTACAAACCTCATCACCAGTAATAAGGGAATAATCAAACCCTACCATTTAGGTTTAAGAATACTTACATTTACTTGTGTCACCCTGCTCTTCATCTTGACTTCCTACTTTTTATGGAGCTCTGAAGACGCAGCAATAAGACAATCCAAGATGGAGTTCAGCGTATGAGAAACATATCATCTGTAATACAAAGAAGACTATCAACAACTTCCTACTGCACACGGTGCAGGAACGCACGCTTTGAATTTGTTCTTTGTGCTTGCGTAACTCCTTAAAGCAAAACAAACAGCCCAGGCCTGCAGCACGGCCCGGTCAGGCCTCTGAAGCTCACACAGCACCAGCCGCGG
>NW_010234998.1:0-11313 GCF_000690775.1 Eurypyga helias
AGAGACAAGGATGTCATGCAGAAGTTGCTCTTCCGGAAAGATTGTGGAAAATAGTCTGATTAGCAGGGCTGATTTATATTACTTAAATTACGGTACTCATTTAATTGTAAGGATTTTTTAAAAATATTTTCCATCCTGGTAGAAATCAAGAGTATCTTTTATTTCAGTAAAATTGAAGATGGTAACAAGCATGAGGTTGTGAACATGGGCAATGGTTATGTCTGAACTGTGGAGTAGGTGAGCTCTGGAGTATTGTCAGTATTCAGTCTTGATCATGGAGTACAGGGACCTACGGGAGCACACTGCAGCTCCTGATCCTGTGCTAGTGTTTCCTTCTGAAGGCAAAAATGTTGGACAAAGGGATGGTACATGAGCAAGTGATGGACAACCATGGATGCAGATGCAACCATGGTTTGCACAGGAGACTGGGACCACAGGATTTGATGCACCTGCCAAGATCGCATTTGCCATGCAGTCCAGACTCAACTAGATTGACCTTACAGAGTGTCTTTCTACCTTCTGTATTTTGGTTTGCCTAACTATAAAAAAGGAAGAATACAAAAAATTTGGAAACACTCTTAAAGAAAATGCATTAATCATGAGCTAGGTAAAAGTAATAGGTCCTTTAAGGTAAACTTCGTAACTGCTCCAATATTATGCCAGCTTGCTTAGTTTGTATTCTGCAAAGCACTCTGATGCCTTTAGCATTGCCCATTCAGCTGAATAGCATGTGTGAACCATCTCTTCCTCTTGGGAAACTAATACATATATTTTTATGAATATAGGGCATTTTTGCAATGTATATTTGGCATAGAAAAAACTTTTTCGTCTGACTTGTTTGCATAAAGATGTTTTTGTACATGAGCCAATCTCAATGGGGAAAATGCTATAAATCTTTTGGCCGTCTGGGAAAATTGTAATAAGCAATATTTGGTTTATATCATTCTTGGCAAGAGACTGGTCAAAGAAAATTTCCCTCCCAGGACTCAACCTGCACTACTATTTGCTGCTGTAACATACTGAGGACATTTAGGGTGACATAGTTGAAAAACTTCTTTCAATATTGACATATTTCAGAATTTATTGTTACAGAACATAAAATGAACAGTATTTGAATCTGAGAAGGTTGCTTCCTCAAGACAGCTTAGAGCTTTAAAAATATGCAATAATTTTCTTTGCCTTTAAGTTGGGTATGTACTTCTCCTGATGGGTTCAGTTTACAATGGAGGTTACATGCTGAGTTCTGTAGCTGTGGTTCACAAACATTAGCAATAAACTGATTCGAGCAGATTATCTTAGAGGTGTGCCTCTATTATTGCTGCAAAAGACAAAGTTTTACAGTGTGATTTTGGAGAGTTTCTGCCTAGAGCTCTATGGTTTGTATTAGCTTCACTGATAAAACAGTTATTCACAAATTTTCCTATTTTTTCTGGTTTTCTTTAAAGCCCAGCTGACTAGACAAAAGAAAACTACAATAAATTTTGGACATATGAGAAAAAAATTAAAGACTATTTTTCTTAGACTACCCTTTTCTTTAAAAATTCTTGTTCAGAAAATGTAGGTCATCAAAAATAAAACATATTTTCCTCATGCCCACCCAAGTGGTAGGCTGCATGACTAGTTGAAAATGGAGGTATTTTAGACTTGTGTCTGCAGAGGACTATATTTAAAGACAGATGTGCAGAAATAATATCAAATAAATTCAAGCATTACTTTGTGTGTTTTTGAAACATAATCACTAAAGTCTGGCTCAGTACCATTGTGCTTTATCTTAAGGTGTCCCTTGTTCACTGCTCCTTTCCCCACAGAGAGCTCTTTAGGTGTGCAGGTTTCATGCTGTTAGGGCTTTCCAATTCAGATCTTGTGAGCATTATATCACAAGCCATTGAATGGCTCGTCTTACCACTCTGGGGTTTTTACAGAACCTCATATGAGCTGTCTGAGTAATAGTTATGAAATGGTATCATCTAGTGTACTAAGGCTCCAGGACAACCTGCTTTTCTCTTTGAAAATTATGCAAAAAGGAAGAAATAGGAGTGGATGTCTGTGACATTTGCTCTTCACACCTCAAAAAGGCCACAGGATTACTTGGCTCACACTGAAGCTAACCGTAGTCAGAAGGGAAAACCTGCCTGGGTTATAGGAATAATGAAGAAAATAGGCTGTTACCTAGTAAGCAATATGATATTCTGTTTTGGCTGACATGCAAGTTGATTATAACTAACAATTACCCACCCTCATATTCCAGTAAACTTTATAGACTAAATGGGAAAAAAAAGCAAGAAAATCAGTAAAGCTGAACTAAAATGGAAGTAGAGGTTGGTAGTGAAATCCTTGTGATCTAAAATCCTTTTCTTGACGCCAGCCAGCTGAACTGCTAAATTTTCAAATAGCCTGTTACTTATATGCTTGATATAAATACAAATACCAAAGTATATTGCTGAGCCAATAAACTTTCTCCTTTCTGTTAGAAAGATGTGCTGACACGGGTTTGTTAGGTAGGCTTTTCATGTGCTAGAAGAATATTTGGGATCAACCTAGACTGCATAGTCTTTGGGCAAAGATTAGGTCTGTTTTACTGTTATAGAAATCTGAGCACCCTTCCAACACTGCAGAAATAGATGATATTACTTGATTTGTGAGCTCAAAACCTGAAAACCTGTGACATGTTTACTCACTGCTAAACCAACACATTTATCAGATTTTGGACTTTCATATGGCATGCAGAGCTGATTAAGAGTTAGAAAATCATGCAGAAATTGGCTGGTCTTACTAAATCTGTTTGATTTGAATTTAATTTTATTTAAAAACACCTTGAAGCAGTATCTACCAGACACAAGAGGTATTGTAAGAAGATCTCTGCAATTGGCAAGCGTACTCATTAGTGTTATCTATGGCTATGGCTAAGCCTTCTTGATGTTTCCCATCATCAAACTCTTTTTAACCTTTCTTTTAAAGTTGTTTTTAATCTTTCCAAGCTAGGACTAAAATTTTCCATGCCATAACTTTGCCTCAGATTGTGTTTTATATTTTATATTTGGAAAGATAATAATTTTTGTGTTTCTCTCCTTTTAGGATTCTTTACAGTTCTATACTTTTATAATGAGGCCTGATATTTGGCTTTGCTGTACACCTCATGATTATCTGTCCCAATTTACCTCTGAGAGATTAATTTACACCCAGCTGGGAGACTTTCCAGAGCTCAGCAGTCTGTCCTTGCTTGTCATGCTCAGTCCCTTCCTAGCTCCTAGGAAGAGATGGACTTTGCACATGCACTTCCCATAGGACAGTTGGGTGTACTCCCTTCATCTGGTGCAATAAAGTCATTCTCCTCTTGAAAATGATGCCTCATGTGTGGTCTGGGCAAGAGTGCTCAGTTCCAGTTTGGTTACTGGGACAGAAAGTAAAACTAATATCAGCTTGCAACCACGTTGCTAGTGCTCATACTCTGTGGAGGCAGACTCTGTCGGCGTGACCAAAAAGAGGGGGAAAATCTGAACTCAGGAGAAAAGACATGAGGAACATCAACAAAACAGTCCCAAAAGGAAATTCCTTCTAAGGAGTTAAAAACAGGTTGTGCATACTACACAGCAACGAGTACAATACAATAGCCAAGTGATGATAGGGGTCCAACAGAAAATGATTGTGTGCATTCATGTAGTGAAAGCCTGTATCACCTGATTAAGTTTGCCCAGGCAATTTTCATTCTGGCCTTCCTCAACCTCTGAATGCTTGGCTTTAAATCAATGAGTTCTTACAGTTCTTCTAACATATAAAGTGTCATATATAAATGATGCCTTTGTTTTGAAGTTTGTCACTTCATTGCTTCCTACTCTTCACTGAAGAAAAACAAAAGTCATTAAAAATGATCATGAGCAAAGAAAAATATATTGGCAGAAAGTACTTTGTGTAAAAGTTGGAGTCAGAGACTGGAATCCTGAGGCTGTTTTGTAGCAGCTGAAAAGAAAGTGACACCGTCAACATGAGGAACAGGACAGCTGGACTCTTCATCAAGTACTTCTGCTTTGATATGTAGAAGAACTTAGATGTTAGCTTCACAACAGATTAGACAGAAAAATTGCTGGCTTACTCCAAGCTTTTTCCAAAACACTTGAAATGGCCATTCAGAATTGTTTATTTATGAAGAACATGAAAAAAAAATCAAACCCAGACAATTCTGTTTTACAAGCCAACTATTAAGGAGAATGAGAAAAACAAATATTGTCAGGTTGAATGAGGGTTGAAACAGCTGCAAAAGGAACAGAATTCATGAAGCAGTAATTTTGACCTTGGGTCAATATTGTCTTCATTTGCATTTGTGCTGCTCCTTACTTTGAGCAGTGAAAATGTGATCCAGCTCACCTGCCTCTTTTACACAGGAGTAAGCCGCAAATTTTTTATGTTCCTATTATTCGTTTGCTTACAATGCAAAGTAAGTTTCAAGTTAATTAGTAATTAAAAGACAAATTGATCTGATGTAGGCTGGTCCAGAACAGCTTTTAGAAGAAAGTAAACTTATGCTTGTTGGGTTGCTTCATTTCATTTTCCCTCTGTTTTGATTTTGTTAAGAGAAAATAAAAAGAGCCTCACCCAAAAAACATCTGCTTCCTGTACTGGAGGAATTCCTGATTCAATGGGGTATGGGCTTCTTCCACATGCCTATGTATTGAGGGACCCTGAGACAAAAAAGAAGCAGCACTCCTGTGCTGCGGGAGGTTGCACTTTAAAGACAGATGCACAAACACAGTAGGTGGAAGACAGAACAGAATGGAGAAAAACATACTATCCTCCTTTGTGTCTGGATCTTGTTTTTCTTAATTTCAATTTGCCGAAGCAGGATGTTTGCGTAGGAGAATGGAGACAAGGTTTGGTATCAGAAGGCAGCTGTACAGACCTGACTATGCCACTCCTTTTCCATTTCTTCTTCCCCTCTCCTCCTCTTTTCCCTGCCATTTTTGCAAACTGTCATCCTTCTCAAGTCTCCAGTTGTTGGTTCCATGTGCGTTATGTGTTCACCTGCATGGGCACACCTTTTGGCTTTCAGATCCTCTATAGCTTCACCTAGCCTACGATTCCTTGTGTTTCACGCTGTAGAGCCGCACAACTACTTCTGTGACTCTATAATGGAACTCCTTACTATTTGAGCCCGCTCTGCCAGAAAAACTTTCAATCTATCCTCAGAGTTCTTTGTTTATTTTTTCTTAATCCCAGACTAGTTTGGTTTTTAGTAGTTATTAGTCTGTTGTCCATTAGCAATCTGTTAAACTGCTTTTAAGTGTCCTGTCTTCTGAAAGTCTTGCATTTGAACAATTCCCCAGTTGAAGAGAGTCCAAACCACAAACAGATATGCCCCCATGGGCTAGGAAAACCCCATAACTTTTATCTCATCAGCCCCCAAAACAAAAATGGGCAAGGGTTCATTTTTGCGGGCTAGTAGGCATATGGGAACAGTATCTGAAGTGAGATCTTGAACAAATCCATTGGGGACAGAGCGAGAAAATGGCTTTAAAACCTTCAGGACTTCTACACTTGTCCAGACCAAGCAGAGAAAAAAATTCTCACTGAACAAGGTAGAAGTCCAAGGAAAGTCTCCCTCAAAGGAGAATGATGTTGTGAATGCCTCATCCCAGGAAGTGTTCAAGGCCAGGCTGGATGAGGCTTTGAGCAACCTGGTCTAGTGGAAGGTGTCCCTGCCCATGGCAGGGGGGTTGGAACTAGATGGTCTTTAAGGTCCCTTCCAAACCATTCTGTGATTCTATGATTCACCTTCATCCTCCTCCCATCAAAGCTGACCATTCAGTGCTATATTATAGAAGCAAGAGCAAGCAACTGTGATGAAGGCAGAGTGATCAGATGAAGAGATCATCTTAACTGTAAGCTCTGACCTTTTTAGGCCCTTGCTCTGCAGCACTGCGCTTTCCCGTAGTCTCCTCAGCATTAGGCTGCCTCTGCACTGCCTATTGCACCAGCTTGTTACCCAGGATGAACTCCATGAACAGGGTCATCTGACTTCCATATCTACTGTCACATTTCAGTCACTCAGAGTCCTAGAATACAGATTATTGAACTGCATCATACTTTATGCTCTAGAGAAATCCCAGGAAACACACAGAAAATCCAAGGAAATCATGTGCTACATGGAGGCCAGCTATCCAGAAATCTCTACACTAGCAAAATGTACACCTGAATGAGAGAGCTTAGGTACTCTAAGGTACATAAGGCTCTTTTTTCTCTCTAAGTAAAGTTAGTTCTGCTCTAGCTTAGGCTGGTGTTGTAAAATCTTGTCAGAGAATGCAGAACAAAATACTGAGGCGTTCAGATAAAATTTTTTAGCATGTTTTTTTAGTTGACAAACCTGAAGTCTTGTAAAGATGGGTTTTAAATTCTTCTTTAAATACTTGTACTCTGACAGTTCTGCTGCTAATTGATCACGAGTGTGTGTGTTGCTGGCAAGAGTCAGTTCAAATACACAGTGCAATTACTTACTTGTAAGTGAAGATTGACTATGGGTGATCCTTCAGAGTTTAGGGATTCACACCTGTTGCATATCTTTTGCATAAACTGGGAACAGTCTTTCCTGTCATCCTTTTGATCTTTCTGGCTTTTGAAGCCCATGTTTTCTAGAAAGGCTGGCATAATAATGTCACGTTTTGTGCAGGAGTTGTGTAAGTCAATACAAACCCTTAAGGCTCCTCAGCTGTAAACATGTTCGAACTTAGAAGCAGAAAATAAGAGGTAGCAATGCTCCATGTAGTATCATTTATAAACACATCTGTAATTTAACAAACATTTTCAAGTGTTGTTTTAGGAGCAAAGTTCACAACATTGCTTTTCTGAAAGCTACTTACAGAAAGATGATCAAGCTCGTTCACTGTACAGGATATATCTTTTTAAGAAATCTAAAAAGCTCAAACAAATTGGCTTTTGTTTCAGTCTGCAGTCAGACACCTCTAACAAGGTCTTGGAAAATATCACTCTCTTCTAGATAGTAGAACATAAAATATTACATGCTGTTGTCGTGCATAAATATGCTATTGGCAGTCCCACTGACACTTTTTCCTGACAAATACACTGTGAAAAACCAAATGTAGTGTGTTATTTTTCTACAATACCAACATAGATATCTACTGGAGCTGAAGAGTTTAGTCCCTACTGCTATCTGAGTTTGGTCCCCTTAACCGTGTTGGGTTAATGTGGAACTGGGAATGTGATAGAAACAGGGGTAGTTCCCCCCCAGAAAACATTTGAACACCAGAAGGTAAATCCTTTGGGAAAACACAGAGTGGGACGAGATATGGAGATCTACATGGGTATAGTTTTGTATATTGTTAGAGATCTGCGGTGCTGTGGCAGAAATATAGAACATCCAGAGGAACTATTGAATGTGCAGGTGATGGAAAGTTTTTAAAAATTAATGATTTTTGTATTTTTTTTCCCCATGGAAGCATGCAGAATAATCTGGAAGGGCACCTGATGGGTCATCTAGTGGACCTTAATGCAGGATTAGCACAATGTATGGTGTTAGCATGAGATGTTTACCTGACTTCATGTCTTGGAACATTTCACACTTTTCCTGGGTAGTTTACTATAGTGTTTTATTATGTTCCTGTTTAAAAGATTGGGGAAGGTTTTAAATTTGTTTTATCTCTTTTTCAAAAGTACTGAGAAATTATGTTCTGACTGAGATATCTTATGCTTGACTTGTCCTTAATCAAATCCGGCGTGCCACACTAGGAAGTCAGTTACAACAAAGAGTTAAAATCTGTCATGTGAGAGGTATTTCTTACGTGCCTTCAGATATTTACAAATTAAGTATAAGCTTGTTACTCTTGGCTCCCTTTATAGAAATAGGCACCTTTGAAGAGTAATTAATCTTTCCTTTTTAGCCACTCAATCTTTGGGAAGTGGAAACTCGTGATTTCCTGCACTTATTTCCTTGAAAAAACCCTACCCCCACTTTCATCATTTTTATGTTTGTTTTGCAGGAGTATGCAGGTAACAAAATTTGGGATGTATGCTTGTGGAAACAGTGAATTTAAAAGACAAATTAGTTCATGAAAGTTTATGGAAAGCAAGTTTCAACTTCAAGAGGATATCCTATTCAGAACAGGTGTCAAGCTATCAGAGAGCTAAAATGTTATAATGCAATCTTTATGTTCCACCATAATTCATGCCTTCAGTTTAAATGTCAGATATGAAAAATGTCCTGTGAATTCTGTCTGAAAAATACCAAACCCAAGACATGCTTGCAGCAAATTATCTCACATAAGGCATTTGTTTGAGAACACTCAAAATTCCTCGTGAAAGATTACATTTTCTTTTAGGAGTTACTTCCTTTGTCTACAGCAACCTTTCCAAGACCCTCAAGTGAATATTTAATGCCTAATTGAAAGCAAAATAAAACACCGAAATAGGTATCTTTAAACAGTCTATATAGGCCAATACATACTATCCTTCAGATCCTGATTATCATTATCACTTATTTTGTGGTTGAGCATGCATCCTGCTTCTCTTTTCCACAAGACAGGAATCTACAATGCAACAAGGTTGGCAGATCCACACCTTTCAAGGTTTATTCCCCACCCTGGAGGTTTCTCCTCTCATGCTTGTATTTCTCCTATCAAACACCCAAGAGGAGAAAGCGGTCAGTGAGATGGTCATCCTCCAGGTCACTACTAACATCATCTCTGCTGCCTCAAATATTACGAGAATATTTTTGCATAATTGGTTTTGCCAAATGAAGCCAGAAGTTCTAAAAGGCCTACAGTGATCTGATCAGTGTCTTAAAATCCAATCCACAGAGAAGACCTATTTTAAAACAACTAGGAGTTCTTACCTCGAGTTTCTTCAGTGCAGATTTGAGTTCATTAGAATATTTTTGTTGCACATGAGTAACCTTAAACACTAGCAGCTGTGCAAATCTAGAGGTCAAACATGTAAAATATTTCACTCTTCAGATACTTGTTCATTTTCTCTTACTGAGGCTACTATTATACATTTTGATCATAACCCCAGTAGTTTTATTTCTGAGTATTTTTGAGCTGTAAATAATGTAAAATCAGAAATGTTTCTCCTTTTACTTCTGTCTTAGTACTTTTTTTGCCACTTATGAATTTTAATACTTTCTATATTTCTTCATTGTCAAATTTAACACCATGATTTTTTATTCAGAGCATCAAAAGGTGATACATGAAATAACATTTTTCTTAAACCCATTTAAACCTTTGGTAATGTTTTCGAACGTATCTCAAGTTTTTCTTGCATACACCAGTTTTTCTTTACCCAGGAAGGTGCTTCCCATGTGCTGGTGGTATATGTCTCTTAACAGAGGGAAAGATAGAAATAAGTATTTCTAACCAGAAAAATGCATAAATAAAGAAGTAAAAAAAAAAAAATAAAGTGAGTACAAACCCAAACGGGGGGTGTTTTTGACTTTTCTGTTACTCGTGCTTTATTTTGTCATATCTGGTATCATGATAATGTGTCAAGGCTGTTTTTTGTCAAACTCTTGCAGCATGAAATGCTTTGAAAAAGTGAAGATTATTAGGATTATTAACAGAAAAGAATTTTCATGATGTAACAAATTACACCACTCGTGTCAGAATGGCTTGGACACCTTCCCTGGAGAGGGGAGACAGAATGCCACAGCGTGCTTCAGACCAGTTTCACTGTATTAATCAATAACATTTGGAGAATGAAAATAAAATATTTTTCATGGCTCCATATGTCTACAAATATTTAAAGACAAAAAATGTATCTGAAAATATTTGTCACATAATTTTCAGGAAATGAAGCTTGGTGGTAGTTTTTCTAGATAGGAGAGAAAACCACCTCAATTCTTGGGTAGATTATCAATTGTGAATATGCTGGATTTTCAAGAAAGAAGTGAAAACCTGTAATAGAGTGACTTTCAGTAGGACTGATTCTGGCCTGGTTTTAGGTGCCACATTCACCTTTTCTTATCATGTTTTGACTATGTGCAATGTTAATTCATTGGCCTTTCTACTCACAAGTCATGTTTCTATGTCTGGCACTTTGGTACTGATACACTCCTGGAGAATTCCTAAACTGTAACGTACCTTCTCTGATGGAAGCACTGGTATGAAAAATATTTAGCCTTAGCTGCCACCACACACCAACAAAGTGCCAGGAATAGACTGGAATTAAGCTACTTTGCAGTGCCTGTGTGTTAACACTGTTTACTTGCTAAGCTGCAGCCATACCAGTATGGGATGACTTCTTAGAGAACCAGCCTCAACACCCCCTCTGGCTGCAGCCTTCCTCATCCAGATGAGCACCTCCTAAGGAAGTTCTTATACCTCTCTTACACACATTAAGGAATAATGACACTATTGTGTCTAATGCACAATTAAATACTATAATGTGTTGATGCTATTTACACATAATATTTTCCTTTATAAAGCTCCTTGTTTCTCTGCTCTTTTTATATTTTCAGAAGATGTAACTGATGATGCTAATTATTTTAGGAGATAGACCAGGTGATAATGGATTTGAATATCTGTGGCAAAGTAACTGGAAAACTTCAGAATCCAGGTAATTATCACAAGTATTTGGATGAAGTGCTACTGTGTGGACCCGGAGCCTCTTCTTACTGACATCATTTACTATAATTCTGCTTTACAGGAGGCTGGCAGTACTCCTTACACAGCTTTGCAATGATTTCAATCTAATCATATTAATGCCCTGTCAAATAAGGATGGTAACTAGAAATCTGGCTAGCATCTTACTCTCTTCCATTACTGTAAACTCTCTATTAATATAAAGGATTAGGGAGTGTAATTACAGCAGTAAAAAGTTCCAGGCAAAACTCTGGAGTTGCAGTCCGGGTAGTTTCTATGTGTTCACCAAGGACAGTTTATGCATAGCTGCCTGCTATGCAGATAGCTGGTTGATCTCATCTTGGCATCAGAATTATTCAGAGGGCAGTGCTGAGTTAATCTGCCATCCCAGAAGAAAGACGCTGGTGACTTGAAGACTATTTATTCCTTACTGGCAGAGATTTCTGTGTTGTTGGTTTGTTTTGTTTGTTTGTAGTGTTTATTTTTTTTTTTTTCCTTATACAATGACCATAAAGCAAATCAGCACGAGTTGATGGGCCATTTTTAAAGTGACAGGTTTCTCTGATCTGTCTTTCTGACCCTTATGGAGACATTCCAGGATGTATTTACTCTTCCAAAGGAATGTGCTGCCTATTGCCACCCCACAGGAGAGTAGGCAGGGCTGTAGCAGGCTCAGAACAGCACTCCACAGGCAAATTTTTCATTGTATTAAAATTACAGAATCACAGAATGG
>NW_010234999.1:0-1084 GCF_000690775.1 Eurypyga helias
TGCTCTGGATCCAGCCCAGGATGGCTTGTGAATGCCCTGGTTAACCCTCATTTCTTCCTTTTTGGGTTTTACTCTTTAGGCCATTCTGCATTTTCGTCTCTGGCTCTGCTTACGTGGTTGCTTAATTACGTCTGAAGGCAATTAATGAAATGTTTACCCCCCTCCCCTTCCAGTTTGCTAGCTTACAACAAAACTAACCATCAAAAAACCCCAACCACCAATGAAAAACGGTCCGTCCAGACAAACTGGACACCTTGCTCCGCTCTGTGCCCAGCTCCCCGTCCCTCACCCGCTGCTTTGCTGTTCGCAGGGGGGCTGCTTTCTGCCCCCCGAGCTCCCCCAGCCCCACGGTTAAAGCTCCCCTTTAATCCCTGCTGCAGCTCCCGTGGTCCGGGGCTCTTTGCGCTGGGGGGGGCTCCGCCTGGGAGACCCCAATCCCCGCTGCCCTTGCAAAGGTGGAGCTCAAGCTGTGCACACACATACAGATGTATTTTGGGTCGATTTGGGGCTGTTCTGGAGGGTTTTATCCGGGAGGTGCTGCGTGTGGGTCTGTGACGGAGCGCGTGGGGGCTCGGTTTTGGCTGCGAGCTGCTGGTGCCCACCCGGGTGGGTAGCACGTCGTTTGTGTGGTTCCGCCGAGGAGATCCATCTCCATCCCGCCGAGTGCAAATTGGTCCCGAGGCACCTGACGGAGTAGATGGGAAATGACAAACTGAGAATTCAGCGTAATATAATCCTACAGCCTTTCATCCCCCGCCTTCATCACCCGGCGCGAAATGAATCCTGAGAGCGGGAGCTCATCGCGTTTGATGTCTCCATCGCTTGTCTCTGTCGAGGAACGTAACGTGTTCGGATGGAGACGTGTCTCCCGACGCTGCCCCGGTGATGGCTCTGCAGGTGCCGTGCTGGGGATGGCCCGAGCCCCTCGCTGGGATGGTTTAGGGCAGCATCTCCGGAGCAGGATGCAGCATCTCTAGAGCAGGTTGCATCTCTGGAGCAGGTAGCATCTCCGGAGCGGAGCAGGACATCTCTAGAGCAGGTTGCATCTCTGGAGCAGGTAGCATCTCCGGAGCAGGATGCAGCA
>NW_010235000.1:0-2275 GCF_000690775.1 Eurypyga helias
TGTAGAAAGCTCCGCGGGGCAAAAATAGCAAATATTAACCTCACGAGGACTACGCAATCCCACGTTCCACGCTTGCAAAGTGCAAAGTCTCTTTCTGAGCAAGTACGCCTCGCAGACCACCTTCCAAGCGAGAAGCTATCGGCGCCAGGCGCCAGCACCGGCGTCGCTTCCACTTTGTTTGTTCTTTGAATACCAACAAACATGAGGGGTATTTCGGGGCTGGTGTGGGCTCGGGACGCTTCCTCCACCCCTCTCCCTCCCCAGCCGCGATGATCCAGGCCGCCTGCCCCTTTCCCCAGGATGCACCTTCCTCTGCTGGACCCTCGCGGGCGTGGGGACAAGCATCGCCGCAGCTCAGGCACGCGAAGAACAAGGCTCGTCTCAAACCAGCCTGGCTAAGCCCGTGAAAACGCTTCCCTCGCTGCCGGGGTCTGTCCCGCCCTCCCGTGACCACAGGTGCTGAGGGCTGGCGCGGGACAGCCGAGCGCAGCGCAAGCCATCTGCAGGTCTTTCACTTCATTCCCCACAACGGGAACGAGGAGTGCACCCCCAGAGCGCAGGCAGCGTCATGCTGCCGCTTTCCACGAGTTTCCAAGCCCTACAAGGAGAGAGAAAACCTCCCCTCCTGCTCCGTCAGGAAAAAACGTCGGGGCGAAGCGGGGGCCTGGCCCAGGCAGCGTCGCCCCCGTTGTATTTCAAACGAGGAATCCATTCGAGGCGCAGAAACAAGTTCAGGAGCTCAGGCTGTTACCTACGCCTCGGCTTCCCCCTCTCTCAGCACGCAGGGAGTTTGCACCAGGCCTGCGGGGCACAGGGGGTACCCGTGCGGACCCAGGGGTCGCCGGCGGTTCCCCCGGCGAGGTCACACTCATTGGAATCCTCCTACAGGAAATAACGTGTTTCCAGTGGGACCAGTTTTCGGGCGTTTCTCCATTTCCATCATCTCTTACAAAACAGCCAGCCATTAAATCCTGCTAAAAAAAAGGTTAACTAATGCCACCCTGAAAGATACAACCAGAGAAACCAGTGACAGAAGCGGAGCACGTCCCCTGGCAGGGAGAACGTTTCTCTTGGGGCAAACCGAGGGCCTGAGCCTGTTAAACGGCGGTGAGGCCGGGGCTGGAGAACGCAGCAGATGACTCACGTCTGTACTTTTTCCTCTCCTCTTTCTTTTTTTTTAAGGAGGACGGAGATACCTGTTCTGAAGCAAGAGAAGAGCAACTTCCTGGGCAGTACGTCGCACACCCGGTTTGCCACCTATAAACCGCCGCCTTTCACACGAGCTCCCGGCCGGCGCTCGGCGGGGACGCGCCCCTCGCTGCCGAGCACCACGGGGCTCTGACTCACCCGCTTCACCCCTTCGGCGCCGGCGGCAGGGCTAAAAATCACACAGCTCTTCGCTTGCGGTGCTCAGAGTCACCCGCCTCGGCCTGACATCCTGAGAGCGTTCGCTCAGACGTCATTCCGGAACGTTACCAGCTTGAGCGGCATCGGTACTGGAGTCGCGCTTGGGACGTCCGAAGAGGAACGATGAGCAAGCGGAGACACCGCTAACTCGCCCCTGAAAGCTGGTGCTTCCCCCCAAGGCGAGGGGAAAGCTGATATTTTCCAGAAAGTGCCGCAGCCGAGGGGATTTCAGATTCCCCATGTTCAGGCTGGACAGGTATTGGAAGCGAATCCAAGAGAAAAAAGCACAACCCCGCCTTCGCGGGAGGTCTGAGCCACGGTGCCCACACCAAGGCTGCTTCCACGCTCCCGGCAGTCGCTCCTCCCGTTCCTGGCGACACGGGAAATAACACTCAGGTCCAAAGCTATCCCTGGCCCCGCAGCCAGCTGTTTTCATGGAGCAACTAGGATTTTTTGAAGGGAGAGACATTCCTTCGGGAGGACTCTCGCCTTAGCGGGGTTAATTTCCAATTAGGGGTGACAGGCACATTATTTCCGAACGCTGTCTGCGAGGACCGCGGCCCTGTGACCGGGGGAGAAAAAGCCCCGCTGAGGCGTGAGTCACGGCGGGATTCGGGGAGGGTGCTCTTGGGAGTCACGCTAACTGCTGCCGAAACAAAGGTCCGATTTAAAACCAGAAGTGCTGACACTCTGAAAAACGAGCGACTACTCCAATGAACCAGACAGGAGCTCACGCGCCGGGAGCCTCAGCTCCAACCTCCTCCCAGTTCAACAAAGTCGGA
This sequence comes from Eurypyga helias, assembly GCF_000690775.1. Classification (NCBI taxonomy): domain Eukaryota; kingdom Metazoa; phylum Chordata; class Aves; order Eurypygiformes; family Eurypygidae; genus Eurypyga; species Eurypyga helias. Next base: position 2,190 of record NW_010235000.1, read on the forward strand.
GTAAGTTCATGTACACGGCCGCACCCTGAACTGACAGGCAGGCAGAGCCCAGCCTGAACGCCCTGGAAGGAGGAGGCTTGGCGGAG
>NW_010235001.1:0-5872 GCF_000690775.1 Eurypyga helias
ACTTTGCACTGAGGGTGCACTCAATCCCACTCACCATGTTGCTGACAAAGATGTTGAACAGTGCTGGTTGCAATACTGACCCCTGAGGAATGCCACTGGTCTCCATTTGGTTATTGAGCCATTGACCACAACTCTTTTGAGTGCAATCATCCAGCTAATTCCTTATCTGCTGTGTGGTCCACCTTGTCAAACCATGTGTCTCCAATTTAGAGACAAGGATATAGTGCAGGTTGGTGTAAAATGCCTTGCATAAATCCGGGTAGATTGCATTTCCGTTATCCACCAACAATGCATGTTGTGTCAAAGTGCAAGTTTATTCTTTTCTTGTATTTCTTTTTTCTTATATACATGAAATGTCTCCTATGAAATCTCCTAAACAGAAGATTTCAATTGTTCCCACATGGCTGCCTAGGTTTTGGTGAGCTACAGAGGTAGCTGCATTGCTCTGTGGGCTTGGCAAAGTCAGTGTTTGCTGAATGTGGAAGTCTTCACTCCATACTCGCCAGACTGTCCTGTATTTCCCTGGCATTTTTACCATTAGCTGGGATATCTCTGGTGCTTCTAGATAACTTGCAAAAATAACTTTTAATCCAGTAAGTTATTGAAACTGACACCATTATCAACACCAGGATTAAGTGAAGTGGCCATATGTCCACTGGCACAAGGATTTTGCCTCTTGTTTTCCTGGACATTCTATTCATTTTTATTCCTCGTAGGAAAAAGCAAAAGAGTGGCTGAAAAACATTATGTATGCTTACTAGTTGCCAATAAGCATCAAACAGTTAAGAAATGCAGAAAGCTGCAGTAGCTTTTATTAGATCAGTGGATGTAATAAAGAAAAAAAAACCCAAAAAACAGATGAGTTTTCAGGCATGGAAGCCCTTCTTCAGGTCAATGTGCCCAAAAGCATGTTGATAGTTTTCAGCTACATCAGCTGGTCTAGTAAAAGTTATTGCTTCTCTGTAGAAGTTATTGCGCCTCACATATCTTTAGACCATCACAGCCACATCAACGCTGCTACTAAACAAGATTCTTGAAGACCCATTTTGTATCACAACTGCAGGAATATGTCCACATGAGTCCTAACTTTAGTGTATTTCTTCTCAATTTTGTCATCTATTTATTTTCTGTCACAGCTGTGTGTAATAAATTCTTTCAGCGGTTCTGGGGGAAAAAAAAGAAGGATGAGTGATTGATTTCCACTTTCTGAGCTTTATGGGGTGTGCTACTTAGAAGACTTGTCATTACCACCATTTGTTGGTGTTTAGTGGAAGATTTAATTCACCTACTGTAATGATTTGAGGAAATCTGTCGATGTACAATTTAGAAAGTTATTATGTAAATGGCAGCATTATGAAACGCTTTTATGTGGATGCAGCATCCACCATTTGCTGACAAGGGGTGGCAGCATGTGTCTGACAGGGCACTACGAGCAGTTGTTAACCACAGCAAGAACAGCGTGTCCAAAGAAAAGATTTAGCGGAAGCCTTGGGGAGCCATTTGTTCCAAACGTGTCTGTGTAGACTGGGTTTAGGGGAGGGGAGTGAGAAAGATGAAGGATTTAAAAATGTTGACTCAAAAGCTTTGGTTTTGTAGACGTGCACTGAAACGCAGGGGGTCGCTGGGCTGGAGGAAGGGAGAGAGGAGAGGGTTTTGTAGCTGAGGAGGTTTGCTTTTACTGAGGGAGCAGCCAAGGAGAACTCGGATGATGTAGAGAAGATGGGGAGATTTGACAAGACTGTGGATTAGTTCAAAGCGCATTGGAGTGCTGCAGGGTGATCAGAATCCACAGGTGTGGGGTGCATAGAAATGCATTTACTCCCCCTACTACTGTGGAAAGGAGCACTTCGCCGTGCACTAAGAACAGTCGGTGTGTCGCAGGTCCTACGTGCCTGTGATGAAGAAACCAGACAAACCAGTGTGCCCATGAGGATGGAAAGGTCTCAGGGAAGCTGTACCTCGTCCCAGCTCCTGAGAACTTGCGAGGGTTGGCTGTATGGCTCCTTTCCCATAAAGTGGGGGCAGGCAGAGAGAGACTGCCCTCAAGGTGAGGGTCAAAGTGGCCTTGGAGAAAGAAACAGCATGGTGGCCTACTTAAGCACCGAGAAGTTTGAAAGGACACTTAATCCACCCGGGTTTCCATAGACACATCTGCTCCTGCCATCTGGAGTGTGGAAATTTCCCTGTTATTTTGGGGCTGGTTTCATTCAGATATTCTTGAGGTCTTGCTACGTGGCCAACATGCAAGCAGAGGTCATTGCTGTGGCAGGGATCCAGGTTATCCTGGCCGGCACACGGGCAGCGATGCCTGAAAGGCCACGTTGGCAGTGCGTTGGACTCATGGTGCCTGCGTTGGACTGCACCTGACTCTGGACAGCAAGGGTAGATGAGGGTAAACTAGTAAATACGCACCTCTCCCAGGCCTGAGGCTCCTGCTGATTCCAGTACACAGGCTGTCAAAGACACAAACCTTTGTACTTGGGACAGTATTCCCACATGACCATCCCATGGCCAGGAAGAGGAAAAAAAATCTCCTGGGATAGGTGAGTTGACAGGATATCACTGTTTCTTCTTCTGGTTGGTGACATTTGTTTTGTATACAGAAGTGTTCAGCAAAATAAATCTAGGGGTTTTTTTTAATTTCTGCTTTATTGAAAAGGTACAGAGATAGTTAATTGGGTGTATCTCCTAAGGCCTGATGTATTTCTTCTCAGATAGGATTAAAACAGTTCAATCTGCAAACTCTATTTCCTCTGTCAAAAGAAGATAACCAATTCCACAGACTGAAGTTATTAATGATCAACTGAGTGAATTTTATCCATCTCTTTATATCTTGGAAGGGCACTTCACTGAATCTGATTTTGATCAATTTGTAAGCAATGTCACCTTCAATAAATTCCCATCTGACAATAGATAACCCAGTAACAAGCTGGGAGACAGTGAAGATGATGTAAAGCTTGGCATCTATTGCAGCTCTTGAACCCAACTGCATCCCCATTGGGTTTTTTTTTAGAGCCATGTTAAGGGAAAAGGGAAAAAAAAAAGCATCATCCTGGAAAAAAGCCCTCTTTTCAAATTTGATTAAGAAAGACATTTTTCCCTGAGACATGAGAATTGCATTACTTATCATAATTCTTTCAAAAGAAAAAGCAGGTGGGAGTGGTTTCATTTTTCTCTTTCTGTCCTCGCCCAGCCTAGTGTGTAAAATCTTGGCAAATATCTTGGCTTTTCAGTTTAAGGATTCCATGTCTAGTTTTGTGAGCAGCGTAACACAACTGGGTCCTGCAGTGGTCACCTGCCAGCATCTGGTGCTTGGGATATTGCAGATGTATCTCCTACCTACAACGTGCTATTCCATCAGTGCTAAAGAAGAGGTATAGACACTCGCTGGTGGGAAAATAGACTGCTGGAGCAGCTGATGTATGTCTACTCATAGCTCTGGTGTCCAACCAGCCGGAGTGTGCTGCACTCGCTGAATAAATGGTTGGCATAAGCCTAATATTTTGGGGAAGGCTCAAGGGCATCTCAAGTAGAAATTCAGAGTTCCAGGAACAATATCTCCTCGTCCACGTCCCTTCTGTACAATCTGCAAGCTATTTTTGGAATTGGTGGTAAAGTTGAGAGGGAGCCAGGGTGAGAGGACTGACTGGTGCATCTGAAGATTATTATTCCCTGTGGCCTCTCCATCCTTCTGGAGTGTGGCCACAGATTGTTCTTGCAATTGCTGCAAGAAGCAGCTAAAGTCACTTGCTGTGTCACTCTGTTATGCAGTTATGACGTAGTATCTGCTGCGGTGACCAGATCCTACAGCTGATTAAAATACTCCCTGCTCCTACCAGCTTGGGTCAGAAGGGAGTCATTTGGGTCCGTTCTGGGCAGAAATGCTTTCTCTGATCGCCAGGCTCTTGATTCACATTACGGTCACTGTGCTCTTTAGGAAGCACATTAATTCAGCCACTGTACAGGGCGAACTGATCTTTGCTGTTTACCTGCCAGCTGATGCACAGCAGGATGCAAGGAGCAGGCCAAGGCGAGCTGGGATGGCAGTTACCGAATGCAGCGTGTCCTTATATTAAAAAACACACTTATTTCCATTAGGTCAAGAGAGCTTCCAAGTCTTGGCAGATCAGGAAAGCAGTGCTGCAGTCTTAGGGAAATATGCAGGTTTTCTTGGGTTTACTTGATTTGTCCTTGCGTCTTTTCATCCATGAAAGTTAGCTGAAGGAATAAGGGTAGTGGCAGGCCACCGTGCCCAAAATACTCTCTGCCCTTGGCTTTGGCGAAGGAGGTTGTTTAGCAAGAAACATTCATGGGCTTTCATTGTAGCTGAGGAGCGTGGATGCAGCCGTTGCGTTCCTCCAGGTGCTCGCTGCACGTAGCCACAAGGACAGGGGTCTCCTGGAGCTTCTGCCAATCAATCAATAAGGACATCATGTTCCTCTGTCCTTTTTCTAGATGAAAAATACTGCAGGTCTGCTGAAGGAAAGAGAAGCAGACTGAGGGAGTCTGAGAACTTCAACCCCCATATTGCTGGAGAATGAGGGAAGCAGCTGGACTACAGCTCTCCCTTCCGTGTTCTCCTGAAGTGTTAGGCTTCAGCTGCTTGATCCTTTGCCAAGAGCTGGTTCCTTAGTGGAGCATCTTATCTCGCCTGCCTGTGGCGGGGCTGGGGCGGAGGGTGTTTTGCAAGCGTGCTAGGCCTATGAGACGGACCACACGGTCAGGTTTGATGCCTGAGGACATGCAGCAGGCACCCAACAGACGTCAGCAGGAGGTTTGCTGCCTGTTAGGGGCAGGTCAGCCATTGCTCCTCATAAGTAGACTAAGTGGCTTTTTTTTTTTTTCTGGGACCAAGAAAATTAGTAAAGCTGGACTGCTTGGATGGCATTTTTACCTAGTTCTCTGGTAGAAGGGTGCCAAAGCTTCGTGCTGGGCAAGGCAGAGCTTAATCTAGGTGGATTTGACAGTAGCTAATTTCCTGCTAACTGTTTCCACAGGGACCACCTTACCTTTTTCTTGTTGCTTAGTCATTTCTGCCCTGCTGCTCTGGACACTTTTCCTTGACTTGTCACTCTCAGATGCAGTTCCCCCTTTCTCAGTGGGAGTGCAGCCACATAAAGGGTCAATAAAGCTTTAGAGAGAATTGAGGAGGCAGAAACCCAAAAGGGGCCCTCCCAGGGCCTCACGATGGGAAGGAAGGAAGTAGGGAGAAGCTTCACAAGGTGGATTGGCTGTCTGCAGGATACAAAGGCTGCACCTCTAAGCTTTGGTGGGGAGGAAACCTTGGGTAGGGAAACGGAGCAACAGTGCACTTTGCAGAATTGTTAGGGGATTTTCACAAGGCAAAACTAGTGTGGTCAAGCTTGGACAGGGAGCTGGCCATGTGGAAGGGGTTGGTCTGTGTGAGCTCTCTGCTTTCATCCTTTCCCCAGAGGACTACCTGGGGAGAGGGTGCCTTTCCTCTCTCTTCACCCTCTACATACACACTGGAAGTCTAGTGTGCTGGATTTCCATTGATTGGTTTTTCTGTGTAGCCTTAAGGGCTGCAATTAATAAAGCTCATGACCCTAAATGACACCCTCCTTGGTGATTCTTGTGGGATGTAGTATTGTGGGACCTCAACTCCAAGAGCTGCCTTAGTCCCTCTGGGGATATCTTGGTCTGTTTTTTTTGGGGGTGCTGGACGCTGGTGTCTCCCGCTCCCCTGAAGAGGGGGGTTAGGGTGGCGCGTACCTGCCAGCCGGCAGGACGGACTGTTTGCTGCCGCAGTGCCCGGTCCCGTGCAGCCCATCCCAAATCGTTCTCTGTGTGCTGCCACCCTCCTTCCGTGCAGCGGCAGGCAGGTCCCGGGGAGAAGCAGCCCCCAGGCTGT
>NW_010235002.1:0-6609 GCF_000690775.1 Eurypyga helias
TTGGCTGTCACCAATCACCTCCACAATCATGTTGCTGCTAAGGAGTGTTACATTTGGATGAGATTCAAACTGAAAGTTCTGACCAAAGAGTGAAATGAGAATTTTTAACAAGGTCTTTATGTTGACTACTTTACCCTAAAACCTCCTTGTATTTTTGTATTAAATATATAGGTGCTGTTATCTGATAGATCAGTGTTCTCTGGTGAAATGTGTTTTCTGTAAGAGTACAGTGATTAAACTCTGTTGCCTTGCAGAGGGAAGTACCAGTAATGTGTCTGGCTCGAGTGTTTTGGAAAGCAGGGTGAGACCGCATCAGCAAAACCCCCTCATCCCTATGATGCTGTCCCCACCAGAATCGCTCTTAGTTTCTTGTGTTTTGAGAGGAAACTTTGTAGAAGCCCATCAGGTAAATGAGTTGCATGTATTTTGTGCAATTACAAATCTAATCTGGTATTGATGTTTGTGGTGGTGAGAGCTGATGAAATTTCTGCTTCTTCCGCATCAGTAAGTGTAGGGCTAAAGCATCTGCATTCCAGGTGAAAGGGTCACTTCAAAAGTAGAAGCAAGTGACCGGAACAAAGGTATTTCAAACCAACATCTCAAGAATGCTGGGTTTTGGTTTTTTTTTTAACGTGTTACATAAAAATGCTTTCTCTAAACCTGGGTTCTCAAAGTGTGAAGGTGTTTGAGAGCTGGCCAAGCTTAGTGTTTCAGCTGCATGAAGAACACTTAAGAGCTCATGCGAAGCTTCATGAGTAAGGAGCATCTGAACTGCTTACTTAGTCAGTGAATCAAAACTACGACTGCCACTTCTAAGCTTGGCAGGAACACGTAAATATATTCCTTACCCAAAGCGGAGCCAAAGTGGTGATTACGTTTATTTGAAGGCGGTAGGTTTTGAGGCTAAATCCAGGGTACTGAAAACAGGCAGAAAGACTTGAAATTGGCAGTCTGCATATAAATCTTATGCAGTAGTAGAAAAAAAACGCTGTAGTTCTTTGCCCCCTCACACCTGTGTGTACCCGTCGTGGTTTTATCCATCACCCTACCTTTCTCTATGTAGCTTTTGGGCTGATGGCTCTGAAAAATACATCTTGAGGTGCCTCAGTGATTGCATCCTCTGCAAAAAGCAGTGACTTGGCAGAGTTTGACAGCCATATCGGAGCACTTAATATTGTTTCAGCATTGCATTAGCAGCAGGCTACTGCTCAACTCGTTAGTTCTGTTTGCCGTCAAGCAAGGCACTTCATCATCTTTTCCTTAGTTAGAGGGAAAAGAAGTGCGTTGGTTTGCTTTGTTACTGGAAATTTCAGTGTCGCTGATGATAAAGAATTCAACCTTGGTTTGTGTTCTGTAGTTGGCTTGATAATAGGCTTATGTACCACTGTGCTTATGTGCTCTCTGTTTAAATTTCTGGAAGGAATTCCTTGCTGAATAAGAATTTGTTTAAAATGGTTTACTTCAGAGGCTCAGCTTGATAGATTTCTCGTGCTACATAGTGTGTTGAAATCACGAAGTGTCATTCTGAAAGGTGTGATTTATGAAAACTAATTCAACTCCAGCCTTGCAGCAAATAATAGCTGAGCTTTTTAAAAGTAGTTGAGAAATGTCTCTAACGTCCTGTTTTTCAGGCACTTAAAACTCTAAGAAAACCCCACCATTTCAACTTGCTGTCTCTGGGGAGGTTTTTCAGTTAAAGTTATCTGTTTTATTTTATTCCTTCATCTCCTCTAAAAACCCACAAAGCTGTTTGACCTTTGACAACTTCTTTTGACATGTTCTGTAATTACCTCTATTGTTATTTTTGAAAGGTGGCTTTGATGTTTAATCTGAATACTTCACCTTGTTATGGTGAATTGGTTTTCATGGAGCGCTACCAAGAGGCGGTACGAGAAATGGCAAGAGTGGAGCACAACATTGAGAGTCAAGCGTCAGATGGCGCTGGAGGCATCAGGAAATCTGGCAGTGGCCGTTCGACACTGCAGGCTATTGGGAATGCAGCAGCAGCTGGTAAGGTCTGGGTTTTTTGAGCCCTTCTCATAAAAGGTAAGGGAGAAGAGGAAATCGGGAAAAAGCAATTTGAATACCGTTATAATGAGTGCAGCAGTTGTTCAGAAGAGTAAGTGGTGGTTCTTGGACTTAAAAGGAGATTAAGAATGCTGAAATTTGCTGTTGATGCCCAATTAGTTTTATCCATTCTGCAGTAATTGGTCTGGGAAGCAGGCCACCTGTTGAATTATTTTCCTGACAGATTAGAGAATAATTATCCATGGCAGAATCTGAGATAAATATGCTGTTTAATTAGTGATTGTGTGTTTTGCTGACGCACGTAGGTATGGTATTTTATTCCATCTCGGATGTTACTGATAAATTGCTTGCAACTTCTGGAAGTCTTGCCCCTACTCTCCAAGAAAACTTCTGGATCAGCAACATCCAGCTGGAGCATACTCATCCTCTGCGGGAAGTCCTTGAGGACCTCAGTCCTTCAGCAATGGCGGCATTTGACCTCGCTTGTACTCAGTGCCATCTCTGGAAGACATGCAAGCAGCTTTTGGAAACAGCAGAAAGAAGACTGTACAACAGCCTTGAAACTCGGGGTAGGCTTTTGATTTTTGTGGTTGTCACCAGGAGCAGAAAATGCCTCTTTGTGCTGTGGTGTTTGTGCTAACACCTGAGTCTTAATTAAATCTCATTTTGTACTTTCACGTTAGTTTCTCCGTTTTTTCACTCCTAACTTTTATTTTGTCCCCTTCTGCACAATGACTTTTCTAGGCCACAGACCTGACTTTGTTTTAATGCACTCCGAAGGTGTAAAGGGTTTCCCAGCAGTTCTCCAGCAAATAAGTAAAATTCTCAACTATTTCTGCACATCACAAGGGCAATCCAAGCCAGGTAGTATGCTTTGCTGGTAAGATTTTCTGTTGAAATGTGCTTAAATCAAATTCTTGCCTTCTGTTGCAATGGAAATTTGAATTTTCAGTTTTTTAGCTTAGTGTTTAAAACAAAAAAAGGAGGTGGGGGGACCCAAGCTCAATTCTGAATAAAGTGAAACACCTTGAATTTGGCAAACTGGTTGTATTATCATACAGTTTTGGTTCTGTGGGCTTTTTTCCATGCAAAAATATTTCTGTCTTTGTTATAGTTGCTGTTTCTTTCTCCCTCTTTGTAGAGACCTCAGATGAGAAAATAGGGAGTCATTTTCGATGCAGTATTGTAGACCTTCTGAGGGCTTGCTACCCTGCCTTGACGGAAGAAAGTATTACTAATGAAATTGTTTTATCACAAAATCTGGATCAAGTCCTACAAGCACTGACAAGTGTGGAACGTTCTGTGGGTGAGTTATTTTTGTGATTGTGAAGACCGACAAATGGATCTAAGTTTTTTTGTTGTGGCCCATCTAGACAACTATAAATCTACTAGTAATGCTCATTGGCATATTCATAAATACATATTTTTATAAATCATAAATGCAGATCGTAATATATATTTGTAATTCTTGTATTCTGAGCATTTGTTTTCAGAACTAAAATTGTGAACTTGCCAGTGAAGAAAGGAAAATATTAATGAGTTCAATTGAGGTTATTTATCCTATTTCTCCTGAGTACTAACAAGGAATTCTTTTAAGTGTATTTTGACCTCACAGCTTATAGATAATGACGTGTGTCGTTACTGTTGTGCACTTGTTTATCTCCTTTGTGTTAAAAAAATATTGTAACATAATAATACCTTCCAATTTTTATAGAGCTATCAAAAAATGTTTCATTCTTTTCTGAAGAAGTCTTCCACAGTTGCCTTTTCTCAGAGCTCTCGTCATTGTATAGCACTGGGGTGTTTTCTTATGATATGGTGGTTTTTTCTCCATTCACCACCAAGTTTCTAAATGGCATGTAGGTGTTTCTAAAATATTTAAAGATACTTGTATGTTTAATGACCAGAAATTCGAGAGAGTGCTAAGGGCAGTACTTGTGCTGGTCAACACCTGTGTCTGAGAATAAGCTTCTATGTTCGTGACACACAACTAGATATGTGCCTTAACGTATTTCTAACTTGTCAGAGGCATGGTTACCAATTTAGATGAACCATTGCCTTATTGTGCTGTGAAAAGTTCTCATGCTTTGAATAAAATTATAATGCCCAGGCTGAGATCTGTAACTGCAGAGAGGAAATTAAGGCTAAAGCATTTCTGTCTTGTATTTTATCTTTTTCTCCACCCGCCCCCTTCCTTTTTGGCATTTAGTACATACTTGAATCTTGGGTGTATGTCTGTTCTCTTAAACCAGACTCTAAGGGGAGCCTGCTTGGCACTTTGGTGGACCAGGCCTCTCTCAAACCTATGGAGCTGGAGAAGCACCTGGTTTGGAATCAAACACAGCTTCTGCTGAGAACTCTTGACCAATACATCCAAAACATGGCAGAGAGCAACACGCAGACAAGCTTTGTGAAGGCCTTCCTTGACTATATCACTACACTGGCTGCTGTTGTGTTACGAAGCCTGAATGCAGAGCTAGGTAAGGGGTTTCTGCTGGAATGTCTGAGCCTTGGAGAAGATATGTTTTCTCTTGTTTTCCTCTCTTAGAGGAATAGATCAATTCACTGTGCTAGGAAAAAATGCACTTGTTTGGTTTTTAAAGTTGACACTAATTGAACTGCATTGATGTAAAATACCACATTATTAATTTCAGAGAATACCTTCCCAAGAGGGTAAGAAAAAAGAGCAGAGATCAGTTTTAAGATATGCTGGTTTGGCCCAGGTCACTACCGTGCCAACCATAACTTCAGTATTGTCATAGAATCACAGAACGGTTTGGGTTGGAAGGGACCTTACAGACCACCTAGTTCCAACTCCCCTGCCATGGGCAAGGACACCTTCCACTAGACCAGGTTGCTCAAAGCCTCATCCAGCTTGGCCTTGAATACTGCCAGGGATGGGGCATCCACAGCTTCTCTGGGCAGCCTGTTCCAGTGCCTCACCACCCTCTCCGTGAAGAATTTCTTCCTGATATCTAGTCTAAACCTCCCCGCTTTCACTTTAAACCATTACCCCTTGTCCTGTCACTACAGGCCCTTGTAAAAAGTCCCCCCCCAGCTTCCTTGTAGCCCCTTCAGGTACTGGAAGGTGCAATAAGGTCTCCCCGGAGCCTTCTCTTCTCCAGGATGAAAGATAATTTAATCCTTATTGACTAACTGCCAAAGCCAAAAAAACCACATAATATTTAAGGGCTTGAATGAGTTTTGGGGAACTTTTATTGTACTTGAAAATAAAAGGAAAAGTTAAACTTAGGGCATCTGTTCCATTACTCAACATAGTAGTGGATACAAAGGCTTTTCAGCAGTACTGACCTGGGTTTCACTTCTTTTGTAACAGTGGCTGTATGTTTGTGAGTTCCCTCTGCCTTTGCTCACTTTGACTTGAATAGTGCATGGGCTGACTAATCTACATCCAGAAGCTCATCAGAAACCAATACTGTACATTTTCTGTCTCACCACAAATACATGTTTTGGTGAAAGTTTGAAGTAGAGTTGCTAAACTGTTTGAACCTAGTTCTTGCTTAAAGGCCAAAGACTCTCCACCCTACTTGTTTTGGTGGTAGGTCCAGTAAAATGTGAGCCAGTGGTGCCAAGTTTGAGATGCGTATCATAATCACAAATGCCTTGCAATTTACTCAGGGTTTTACCACACTAATGTGAATGGGGACCTCTGAACGTAGTCAAAGATGTTTCAGACTCTGGCTCTTAAAATTTGTGTTCTTAAAATGAGATTTTAAGATTGGTGTATTCAACTAGTGTGTTTGTATTCTAATAAATGTTCTGAATTTTCTTTTTAAGATATATCTGCAGAAGTAAAAGTGGGGAACCCTTTCGTTCTGTTACAGCAGAGTCCATCTCAGCTGCTCTCCCAGCTTGTGTTTGAGAGACAGGTTCATCCTGACAGGTTGGTGCTTTTCAGATTGTATATGTTATTTTGGTGTTGGTGACTTTGGACCTCAGCCAGGATTATATTCTTGTCTGGCTACTTAGCACAGGTAGTGCAGCCTGCTCTGTTCCAGCAGCTGATCACTTAATGCTGCAAGGCTTGGTCTACAGTGAGGAGCTTAGTCAGTGGCTTCTCTACCAGCGTGAATGTTTTTGACAGAGAAAATTGTGGCTCCATATTTTTAACAATTACTGTCTGTTGTGAAGAGAGAGTGCATTTATGTGGATGTTTTTTAACTGAATATGACAGATGAGAACAGCGGACTTGCAGCTTAGCAACGTAGTAAAATAAAATAGACCAGTAGGGCTTCTTAAGAATACGCCTGGGTATGGCTCTTGCCCTGGTCAGTAGATAAACTGGATAATCTAAGGTCCTTCCATCACAGATTGCTAAATTAGGCTGGTATGGAAAGTGTCTGATATGACAAATAGCTCTTAGAAAGATGGGCACTAGCGGTGAACCCTTTTAGTATGTCGCATTTAGGTAAAAGTCAATTCAAGAGGAGGAACTTACTCCTCAATCAAGGAATGGCGGCATAAGCTCAGAGTTACTGATGTCATGCTGAGTAAACACAGGATATGTACTCTCCTCCTGTGAAGAATATTAGAAGGCTTGCTGTGCTGGGTTCAGTCAGG
>NW_010235003.1:0-1017 GCF_000690775.1 Eurypyga helias
GATTCTATGATTCTATGAATTGTCTTTGACAATGAACTTAAGAATTTAGGGAGAAAAGATGGGGTTGAAAAAAGTCATATTCAAAAACTAAGTGAAAATAAACTTAATAGAAACTCAGTAATCACAATCTAGCTGAAGATTACCAACAAATTAACTTCCTACAGGACCAGTAGAGATAGATCCTGATGTTAAGAACATTTAACTGAAAAGACAAAGAAACACTGGAAATGCATTCATATAGATAATGCACTTTTCACGATTTGAAATGTTACTGTAACATACCAACAGAGGAGTATCAGAGTTATAGTTATACTAGAATAGGCTGATTAAATGACTTCTAATGACAAACACACTAAACACAACTGCAGAGAGTTTATTTCTTGAATTACAAGAGGACTGCTGAACAAGTATGAAAGCTCTAACAGTCATGGTATGCTATGACTACTCAGAGAGAGATTTGAAAAATAAAGGTTGTAAAGTTCACAATACATCCTCCTGTAACTCAAAAGAATTAATAACATTTACGATGCCACAAAAGAGAATTTCTTATACTCCTTTTGAGTTTTGCAGGTTTATTTATTAATGATACAATTCAAAGTATTCATTTAATTATCCACCTAAAGGAAGAAGTGTTTTACAGGCATTAAACAGCATGTGATACCATCTGAAAATGTAGGAAATTTGCTGAACTAGTCTTGAACACTATCAGAGATAGTTATGAATGTCAGAGACAAGCAGTCTCAGAGACTACAGTTAATGAAGCCAAATCTTCCAGCAGAAAAGTGCTATTATCTTTCTAGGTATTACATATTTCAAAGGAAAATATTGAGTAAGGCACTTAAGTAATTGTTTATTTATTTGTGTACTTAACTATAGACACTATTTGCCTGAAGATATTTTTTCATTTTGGAAAAAAAAATAATTTAAATGTACTGATTCCAGAAAATTCTCATCTCCCTCAGGTATTATGTTCAGCCTGACTTGCAGAAGGCACTTAAAGACACACTGAAAGGACAC
>NW_010235003.1:1031-4478 GCF_000690775.1 Eurypyga helias
TACAGATTATTAATAAAGATATTAATTCAGAAATTCTTAATTTTCCTTCTGCTTTCATGCCTCTCTAACTCAATCTGTCACACCAAGTTTTGTGCTCAGGTGGGAAAACTATCACAAAAAATCATGGTGCATAAATGCAAATGTCCCTTTCTTCAAAGGCTGTAGGTGGGACTGATCTGTGATATGCAAATAAAACTGATTACTACATTAACAGAATTATTCTAATAAACTATAGTAATTATTTTGAGCTATCAACTTAAGCTGCTGGAAATATGTGTGTTTTGACCAATACCACATTTGTGTTTCGCGGCTTGGAGGAAAAGTTTTTATGGCAAAACCCTCCTTCTTCCAATGACTATTTTTTCAACTTAATACAATGTTCTGAAAGAACACTCAAGCTGAAATATCAAGCACTAGCAACCTATGAAATTACTAAATTAAAGCTGCCTGTGCAACTTTAATGTGTCTCTTCTAAAACAGGTACCTAAAATAAGTATCTTGTCAAACATTACAAAGTCACCTGTGAAGGAATTGGGCATAAAATTCTTTCTTACACGCTTTATATCTGTATTTTGAAAACCCCAGAATTTCTTTTTCCTTCTGTAACATTGTGTCTCATTTTCTATCTGTCCTGAACACCATGCTCAAGCATTAATACCTGGTAGCTTTGGGAATTCCAGTTTTAAACAGTGATATCTAAAGACTACAATCCCAATTCTTAATATTAATCTCACTTTTTCTAATCTTGGGAACAACATTAGCAAAGCATTTGCTGCGTTACTATAAGCAACAAGGGACTCATACAGCTCAGTTTGCTACACACTTATATATACGCTGTAAATCCCAGCGTCATGGGTTTAAAATCAGAGGAAATAGGACAATGATACAATCCTTCAAAGAAAAAAAAGATGTATTTTAGGAAAATGTATTTTAGGAGACTTCCTTTTCCTCTTAGATAAGAAAAAAAAAAAACCAAACACCCAACCAATAAATGAAAAGTAAAACTAGAGAGAAGGATTCTACTTTTCACCCTGCCAGAATTTTTTTTGGTTAATCTCTGTTACACTGTGTGTAAAAATAAGTGAAAGGGAAGAACATCCATGTGCCACCCCAGGTCAGCAGGGGACATGATGCATGGCAAAAGAGGATGAAAAATGCAGTGAATGATTAACAATTAAATAGCAGAGGCAAGAGATCCTGGACCCAACCCGGTCTCAGTTCACTACTTTTTCAGCTGAGCTAGTATTGTTTACAGTTCCTGTTCTGTGCTATCCACAGCTAAAGTTTCCTTGAGGGGCTTCTGAGTATGGTAAGATAAAGGCAGAAAAAAATGGCTAAATAAAGACAATAGTGTGATGGAGGTGCTAGGCAGTGTTTTGTGTCTTGTATTTTTGGAGGGTTTATCTCTTTAAACTTCATTTGCAGATGAACAATCCATATTCTCTGTGACTCAATCTACATCTAAAAAGCTGAGAAAATATTTCTTCCACCTGAGTATTTTCTATCTTGTTTAGTTATCCAGTCAAGCAGCTGAGCAAGGACCTGACTTGCATGGTACTAAAACAGAAACAGCAGCAACACGAATGGAGGAAGATAGTTTTAATTAAGCAAACAGCACCGTAATATCAACACGGACATCAAATAAACCTTCTCATTAGCACTTTCAAGGTCACTTAAAAGCACTCAGACCGTATTGCTACCCTAAAATAAATTCAGATATAGCTTTTACCCACTTCATGATCCTCTGATATTGCCAGAAAAATGTAAAAAGACTTTGGCCTCAATGAGAATCAAATAAACAAACTTGGCAAGTTACTGATGTGATAATTGCCCACATCTGAAGTATAAATTCCTTTGGAAACAGGAAATTATCAAAGCAGTGCAAAGAATAACTGGGAGTAATGGAATGACTTCAGAAAAGGAAGACAAGCTGAACGCTAGGGAAAAGTTATTGACCATCAGATTTAATCAAAAGGTTTCAAGGGAAACAGCATAACCCTGTAAGCAGGAGCACTGAACTCAGCACTACAAAACGTACCACACGGAAGAATCTAATACTAACAGGCGCTCAGATTTGATGACCTAATACGTGTTTTTCACATCTGATTCCTAAGGCACTGTAATTTTTCTAGCTGAACAGTGTGTTACTCTATTGTACTGCACAATAAAGAGCGTATAACAAAATCAGATGATCATATTGAGAACAAACCAGCAATAACTTTCAATAAAAATTTCATGTTGTATTTGAGGACTTCATCGACAGTTTTAATGTGAAACATGAATATGAACCAAATATTATTATTTCCAGGTTCATTTACCAGAACTCCATTGTAAAGGCTCACATTTATATGTTACTTTTTATTTGCAAAAAGTGTTAAGAATTTGCATTGCCTTTAAAAGAATACTGTGTAAAGTCACAGATGTAAGCCACGCTGATTACACAGTAGGATTTCATTCATTTTAACCTGAAGGCTATGATTATGCCTCTTACGAGTGCAAGAAAGGGTTTCCTGCCCTTATAGCAAATTTCTTCAATAACATTTGCATTCTATTCAATATTACCAAACACTCGTAATATATTTAGTTTGAGATAAGAAGATGGAAAAAATGTAAAATAAATTGTAATACAGGTTTATTACAAAGTTTTCTTACTGATACAAAAGTTTCTGTACACATAAAGCCTCTATTATCTACCGTTAGTGAACAGAGGGCCAATGCCAAATTAAGAAAAAATTAAAAGAAAAAGAAAATGGAAGTGTATGTGACAGAAGAAGATCACTACCAAACTGATTTCAGCCCAAACATTTTTCTGACATGAACATGAAACTCAGCATGAATCTGCTATAGTTCTGCAATAAATTATTTTCTACAGTTATCAACATATTTAGTCTACACACCAACACCACACTCACACACATGCACCTTTAATACCTGATGGCACAGCTCATGTACAATGACCATGGTGACATCCAGTAGGTATGATATAGAAGAAATACTTGGATCTAGCAGTATCCTTTGCTCCACAAAAACACTCAGTCCCCAGTTCTCCATAGCAGCATATGGATGCTTAGGCACAGCTAACAGATCTAGAAATAGAAAAAAAATATATGTTAACTGCTTGTGGGAGCTACTATGCTGAAGAGCTATTTTAAGTAAGGCCATATATGATCACTAAAAGCATTTTAAATATCATACATGTAAAAAAACACCAAACAACCTTCATTTCAGCTCTCTAGAAATGTTATTTAGGAAACCTTAACAAAATATTAATTTTTTAACTTAGGCCACTATCTGTTTACACAATTACCATGGTATTGCTGTAACACAGTACTTAATATTTCTAATTCAAGTTTTCTATATAGAACCCATCTTATTCACAAAACGCTGTTGATTTACTTCTGGGTTTGATACTGCTTCTCGTGTTTACTTGTCGTGGTTTAACTCCGG
>NW_010235004.1:0-4511 GCF_000690775.1 Eurypyga helias
AATAATAATATTATAAAATAAAATATAATGTATCTGAAAAACTACCTGAAGCAATATTCATAACCAGTCTTTTTTTTTTTTTTCCGTATCAATTCCTCCTACCTTCTTAAATAAAATAAAGTGTATCTTTGAACAAAATGAACATAGATGCTTAGTCTGTCATAGCATTTAAAACCTGGTTTTGGACTTTGCCAAAGTGTATTCTTGTTGACACCTAAAACTGATCTTAATTTCTTTCAACAAGACTATCTTTTGCCATTTATCACTAGAACACATAGTCTCTGGTCACATATTTGTGCAATTTTAATTCCACCTTAACAGACCCCAAATGCCTTCACAGTCATAAGGCTGAGAAGACTACTAAGCAGCTCTTTATCTCCATGGAGTATGACATAGGAGTACAGTCTTTTTGCTCTATATTTGTAATCTGTTTCCCTGTCACAATATGTCATAACACCCTGTTGCACAAAATGCTTTCCTCACCTCTTTTCTAGGACAGTGACAATATATTTCACTCTAAGGAAATTTTCAGTAAAAAGCTTAGCAAGATAGCCCCCAAACTATTCTGTATTCCCTAACTTTTATAGAATATGAATAAACTTCCCTCAGTTTTATGTTTGAGAGTGAAAGAGGTGTGGAACATTAAGATGTAGGGTTATCTCATTTCATGACTAAATTGCAAATAAAGATGCCGCATGTTCCTCACAAACTTGATCCAATATGAGACAGTAGTAAAGGGCATTACATTCTCCCTAGTGCCTTTCAGCTCCAGAAGAGGACATACATATTATTTCCTTGGGTTTCACAGAGAGAGTATTAAAACATGGGAGCTTTTGTGTGCCCCATCATCTACTCCTAACACATATAGACATACACAACTTAAAGAAATCCTTAAGTCAGCCTTACAACACTGATTAATCATACTCTCCTTTTTTAATCTCTGTATCTTCCCAGTGATTTCAAGCTCCATCAGTTTGATTTTTAAAAGTCATACTCCTTCCAGAGTTTTTTTCAATGTTTTCTACTCTATAGCTTGCCCACTGAAGCTTTGTGCTGTGCTGTTACTCCCTCACCTGCTCTTTCAGTTCATTGCAGGTTCCTCATTTTTTAATATCTCCTAGCTAAACTGGAGTCTACCAGTGGGAGTCTAATGCTTTCCCAGTGCTCTGACCACAAAAGACAAGCCAAACTGCTTCCAAATCATACAGAGACACTTTATTTGGGGTTTAAAAGAGAAATAAAAGTGATCAATCAGAATAATAATCAGAATCAGGTTCAGGGGATGCCTGCTGCTTCTGTAAATATTTACATGTAAAGCTGCTTGTGAATGTTTTATTTTAAAAAAAATCCAGTAAGTATTTTTAAAATGTTCTCATATTTATAAACAAAACTGAAATACCCAAAGGGCTTGGGTTTTGTTAAGAAAAACATTAAAAGAATGGCAAAGAAAATTACAAAGAATTTTCTGTCTATTTTTTTCAATACATTACAGAGAAATTAAAATAATTTCTAAAAAGGTCTACTCATAAGAAATCAGGTGCTTAAATATTTTCTTTTTTAATATATATTTGTAATTATCATTATGTATTACCATATTACATTTATTCATAAAACCACTGCACAATCTGAGGAATGAAAGCTGCTTAGTCCTTTGAAGAATTTCAGGTAATAAGATATTTAATGAAAAAGAAAAGTATCAGCAGTCTGACATCCAGTGCAAACACATGCCAGAAATACACTCACCTTTAAGGCAGATTTGGGTTAGAGGGACCCTAGAAAATGACAGTTCTCTGCCAGTTACACTAATACAAAGTTTATAAGGTAATATGTATTCTGAATATTACACTCTAAAAACAAATGTTTTGTGATCTTCATTAAATGGCAATTTACCGGTAGTAGTGTAATAGTGTAATAGTACCTCACCACTGAAAGTAGAACTGGAGGCAGTGCAGAATGCATGTGTTTTTTAAAAGCTGTACTTTTTTCTTTAATCCTGTATTCAGGGGATAATGCAAGTTCCGATAATCAGCCTACTATTTCACTCGGACTTTGTTGTTATAAATGTATTTACTTTTTCATAAAGCAATCTGTATTTGCAATTAAGCAAGTGAGTTGTCTCTTTAAGATAGTAGCTTAGCAACTTCTCTGAGGCCAAGGGAAGTCCCAGTTGGTGCTGCAGACCAACACAATTTTTATCTCAAGCCTGATCTAACTCATGTGAGTGTTTCAAAGCACCTTTCTGGTTAAAAGGAAGGACAAAAAAGCAGTTTGGTGGAAACTGAAAAAACAATTACATGTAGGTGAGTATCCTTTATGTGCATGTGAATTAAGAATTTTTCAGGGGAAATCTAGTGTTTTCATTTTCTTAGAAACTAATACAAATTTGTTTCTCATTTCCAAACAAACTCAATGACAAAAAAGTAGTAGATTTTCTTCTTGTTATTTGCTTCATGCCCAAACTAGCCACTGGTTCAAGTGGAGCAAAAGTAGGATGCTGAAACATGAAAATGTACTTTCTAGATGAGCTGATCTGAGTGTGAACCCAGCTAAGTAACTGGATTATATTGAATTCATCTCAAGGTGTCTGGTTTCCCAACCCCATGCAAGACAAAATTTGATAATTTTGGATTTGACTAAACCTTTCACAGCTTCGTGACATGGAGTCTGAAAATACTAGTGTTCCCAGGGGCCCAAGGCGCCTCAATACCATTGCTCAATCAGAGCTGCAAACTTCAGAAGTTTTGGTTGAAAATGGTCACAGGACCAAGATTTTACCAACAACAGATCTTTGAACAAGAGTAAATGAAATCCCAGGAACAGAGATATGTCAAGGTCTCACTTTCACACACACATCAAGCACAGGTACATTACATACTTTGTTATTTGCAATGACTTCTTTCCAGCTTAAAATATCATTTTGTTTCCCCTCTCCTCTATAACAACATGGCATGTTGTAGGCTACAATGAACAACAGTAAATGCTTCTTTCTTCTGGGAGAACAATTACTGGTAGCAGGTAATGGTCAACAACATACAAGACAGGCCTCTCTGCCTGTGCTTTCCCTGAAGGCAAGTCTAAAGCTTCTTAGCATGTTCAACAATATGGACATAACCTCTGTCTGTGAAGACAATGCAAAGGATCACAAAGGGGGAAAGTTTTCTTATTTTTTCTGTTTGCTTTCTCTGAGTACCTAATAATGCTCAAAAGCCTCAGGCTTTGCAGTGTTAATTTTAAACTTTCAGTTTACAGAGACTAACCTGAATACAACTTGGTCCCACATAAAGTCATTTTCGTTGTTCCCCCAAATATTCATCCAGGTAGCAGCTGAAACTCCTTTTCTGAAAACTCCTTGTATTCATTACCAGAGAAGAAGTAGTTCTGATTCAAATTGCTGTTAGGATTTATTTAAATGAATATATATTACTTCAGGGCTTTCTGTCTGGTTTTAGGGATGGAGATTGTTGCAAGCAAAAGTAACTCTCTTCCAGAGCAAGAGCCGCTGAATATTGAGAGGCCCAGATGGTTGGTTTATGCAATCACCTGATTTTACATGGTTTTTATGAAGCTGAGGATCTTTTTCTTCTTTCAGTATAACCTAACTATGAAAGTGTCCCCCTCCTACAAAATCCTATAAATTTACTCAGTTACAGAGTTCACAAGCAGTGGCCAAACATGGTTTCCTGAATATATCCAAAAGAAATGTGGATATTGAGGCTTTAATATAAAGTTTTAATACTTCCTCAAAAATCACCCTCGTGTCAATCTATCTCAGTCATACCTACTAGAATGCTGCTCCTGCAAGTAGTCTAAGTTAAATATGCTTCATGGGGATGAGCAGGGAAGCATTTTCTTTCATCAGTTTTGAGTACCTGCTGTCTAGACACACTGTATGACCCATTTACAGTTTTGTTTTTTTAAGACAAGTTATAGAGTAGCTTTAAGAGAAAAACAGATCTCATCCTGATGCTATGAATAGCACAGAACCCCACACCCTTGGATTGAGTCTTCAGGGACACAACACAGCTGCAGTCTTTGCAAACTATGAGATATTCCAACAACTTCTGCATGGTTGTTCTGTTTAATGGTAACTTTCTTCAGGAGTTCACTGGCCTGTTTTCTGTTTGGTATCATCTGCCATGACATGTGACACAAATTTACCAATCTTGTCACACAAGGCGTTAATCTATCGATTTCCAGATATCCAACAGCCCAGGATGCCATGAGTCTGCAATCTCAAACAAGAAAATACAGTTAATCTTTATCCAAATATGTCCAACTAAGCATACTGTGAATTTGTGTTACATAGCTGACACATCATATTCACTAAACAATAGCAGAACGAAAGACATATAGACAGTATGCCCAAGCCATCCCTGGTCTGTACCGCAATGTCGTGGTTTAACTCCGGCTAGCAAAATACCATGAAGCTGCTCTCAAATCCCCCCTCCCCTCCTCCAGTGGAGGGGAAGAATCTGATTGAAAATATATAAGGAAGCTCGTAAAACTGAGGT
>NW_010235005.1:0-5296 GCF_000690775.1 Eurypyga helias
ACCATCCTGTGATTCTATGAAATGTAAGGTCCTGAATTTGACTCTACTAGAAGGGCCTGAGTTATGTGGGTTTTGTTTTTTGGGAGTATCTTTGGTTTGGTGGGCTGTTTTTTTTTTAATGTCTACTGGTGGAAAGCTCTATTCTGTTTATGTCTCTGATGATGCATTTTGGAAGGGCAGAACTTGCTGAAAATTTACAACATATTGCTTCACAGCATTCAAGCTCTCAGAAAAACACAGGAAAATTAGTGAAACTGGTGGATGTAATTGCTAGCAAGCTTGGTTAGGATGGCCTATCCAAGTAGCAGGGTGGGAAAACAGTTTAGAGATTCATCGGGAATGGATACCTGGTGTTCACCTTCCATCTTGAGATTTTATAATCTTGAAAACCTCTCCTAACATAGAGACATGACGTGAAATGACACATTAGACATGACGTTTACTATCATGTATGTTTGAGATGAGGTCTATAATAAAGTAAAATAAATAGTCATGCCATTTTCATGCTCAATTTACACTGAATTTGAAGCTGTTGCATTCTCTTGACTTTCTCAGCTCAATTAATATGAATGTCCTCACCATTTTGAGCAACAGTGTATAATCATGAGGACCTTTTCATGAACTGAGAAGCAAGTGAAAGTTTCTCTGCAGGCAAGTGAGATCCTCTTGCTTCTTGCACAGCTGTACCGTAAAAAGAAAGTGGCAGGGTGTTCTGAAGGATCCTCCTAAAGGATCTTCATGTAAGGTGAAATGAAATAATAAAATCTGCAGATTATCAGGGGGAACAAGTACTAAAATAACTACTAGGAACATCCCTCTAAAAGTAGAAGTCCCGTGAGAGGTGAACTTTTTCAAAGAACACATTAATTCTCTTCTTGTGAGAAGAAGTTTCATGAGAAGGTTGTATTCCAGCTAGCTTGACAGACAGCATCTGGGCTCTCTGGAGGGTGGCAAAACACATAAGAAGTATTATGGTCTGCTCTGTTTCTAGTCATGAATATCCATGCATTCTCTAAGCCTATTCTGTTGCAGCCACCAGGGAAGTAGTGACACAAGAGAAAACTATGTTTTCCACAGTTGTTATTGTTAATCTCTTGTAATGATGTCCAAGGCTGTGCAATATGCAAGAAACTGCCCTTATGCTGCCCTTCTGTCTCACTGCAGAACAATCAGTATTGTATCTCATAATCCCGAGCCTGCCTGCAGCAAATTTGGTTAGAGGCAAGATGGCGCCACCAGGGAAGTAGTGACACAAGAGAAAACTATGTTTTCCACAGTTGTTATTGTTAATCTCTTGTAATGATGTCCAAGGCTGTGCAATATGCAAGAAACTGCCCTTATGCTGCCCTTCTGTCTCACTGCAGAACAATCAGTATTGTATCTCATAATCCCGAGCCTGCCTGCAGCAAATTTGGTTAGAGGCAAGATGGCTCTAACAAATCTTCAACCTTAGGTTTTGAGCTACAAAACCATATGCTTAGGAGCAGTTCCCTCTGTCAGTGGAGTAGGCAAATTATTCCTGCTCTGCATGCTTCAAAACGGGGAATGCTGATTTTAGTGTTTACACTTTCTCTCCTGCTGCTTACGTGGTGGTGTTTCTTCTTAGGGCTCAACTTTTCTCTGAGTTGTAGATATTAGAAAGCAGTCTTTTTCTTCAACTTTTTAATTACCTTCTGTGCATCTGGCTTTTGACTCTCTGTGTGTTGTTTCTTTAGTCTGAAGCAGTTTTTCTATTTTCTGGTACAAACCTTAGAATATCATCAAGAAATAAAATAAGAAAAATGAAAAGCAACATAGCTCTCCTTCCAGGTAATACTTTGTAATTCTCTTGATCAAAGTGTGAGCCTTACAAGGAATTATGAACCCTAGTAATTATTACCAGTCTACTTGCAAATATTTTAATTCATAAAATAGCTATTTAAAGCACCTAATATGACTTTACTTTCCATGTTCCGTTTTATTAGTTTGTTTAAAAATAACTACATACTGTTTTACTCCATTTTCCAGGAGGAGGTAACAGAGAACAGTAAGAGAGTAGTTAATTTTACTACTCTGTGTCATAATGAATTAATTTGGAAAGAATGAGGAAAATAATTTCAAACATTTTAGTCATAGTAAATGTTTGTCTGGAAATTCTGTTGCAGCTGACGTTGTCTTAATAACCCTGATACTGTGCTGAATGCTTCTGTGGTTACTTTCTGAAGCCTGCAGACTGAAGGAGCATTGTTACACTGTAACACCTGTATTTTGGATGAGATTCTCCAATCAAATGTTTCTTGACTTTGTTTTCCTGATAGGACCTTATCTCATGGGACAGTGGGTTGTAGTAGATAAAGCATAGGAAGCGTATGTTTGTTGAGCTCTTCAGTTTAGCTGGTAAAGACATTACAAAGGTAGGGGAAAAATAAGCTTCTTTATAAGATGTGCCAAAAATGAGAGGAATAATCAGATTTCACGTAAACAGTGTTAGGGCCATCTGCACTATCACTCCCTGGTTATTGCACATGGGCTTTGTTTCAGAGAGTTGCTTCACTCTTCCTGTTTTAGGAAAACATTTTCCTTGCGTCCCCAGTTATCTCTAAAGATGGTGAACCAAGTTTCCATACGCCTTCAAGACCACAATGTTTCTGCTTTGGGGGTTGTAAGGGATGTGGCTGGAATCACACATATCTTCCTTGAATTCAAAATATATTTAAATTATTAAGTTACTGCCTGTAAGCAATGTGAATAAATCCTTGTGTCAATAAAATAGGTTAGCCTAAGGTCAAAATAGAAATGATTAGGATGTGACTGTGAACTAAGAAACTCCCTCCATTTCTGTCATTTGTTCAATTTTCCTGTCCATTTTCCTATGTGTTGAGCAGTCTGCAAGGTCAGTGTTGAGTTCCATAAATGACAAGTCTGGGTTTTTTTTTAAATTTATTTTATTTTTTAAATTTCTTGACTTCGTTTGCACTTTCTTTCATGTTCTCTTGAAGAGCTGATGTTTTATTTCCATCATGCTTAACAGTGGAAGAGCTAAATGTGTGTGCTGTTGATATGCACGCTGTTTGTTTTCCTAGTAAGAAGCCACCGTGACACCAGGAGTGAAATGCATATTGTAGCTAGCTGGGGCCTGGATTCTGTGGAGGGCACATATTGTCCTCAGAGTAGGAAGAGAGTGTGGGTGGGGCTTGCATAGTTGTCTTCTCAGTTTGGGTTCTTAGTGCCTATTTGTAATCAAAGAAAAAAATCCTGCTTTTTTTTTTTCCTGGTTGTTTAAGGTCCCAATCCCAGCATGAAATCCTAAGTTTGTTTTCATGTACTTTCTGAAAAGAAAGTAATTTCGCTAGTTTTCTGTACTATTCCCATTCTAATGTAGAACATTTGGTACTGGTGTGCATCATGCATTTTCACTTTGATTAGAAGCACAACAAACTGTTGCAGGGAATCTCAAAACTGTATGTTCCCAGAGGTTACTATACCACTCAGTGTGAAATATTTTGTCTTTGCCAAAGCTTTGTCATTTTCTTAATTCTAGTTCTATTTGTGCTCTTATTTTCAAGGAACATCCGAATTTCCATAATAAGATTTTAAATAATTTTCCTCTAGCAAGATTTAATGAAAATCACTTATTTAACTTATTGATGCTAACTGAAAAAAGTTTCTCTTGTTAAATTCAGCACTTGTTTGAATTGTCACTGCTTTTGTAGGTTCTGTATACTACTGAACAATATAGAGAATTTTCTTTTATGATGTTTGTTTAGTTAAACATTAGATTACTACAGTTCTATTCTTACTTACATATAAAACTCCTCTTTCTATTTAAGACATCAGTGCGAGAGCAAGGAAAAGAGCTTTTGAATATTGAAGTATTCAATTTTGAATTCAGTAAATAATGCTGTGACCTAATTCTAGCTTCTATAATCAGTAGAAAAGAATCACGTTTGGATACTCATGGCTGCTCACGGAATAAGTGTTTGAACACACATTTGAACTATGGCTCTATAACAGGCCTTATGTTTAATGCAGAAAGAGGCTAAATCATTAGAAGAAGTCTAGGAGAGGAATATAAATTGTTTTCTTGAACATGAGTCCCATGGAGTACAAAATCCCCAAAAAGGGGAGAAAAACTTAATGAGTTTAATTGGCAAAATATGTCTGATTCATCCAGGACCATAATGCTCTCCCGTAGAAATCAAATGAAGAGCTGCGGCTCCAAATTAGGAACTCGCATGTTAAAACAAAGCATTTATCACCATTTCCCTTAGCATACTCCTGGATGGATGGCTGGTCCCAAAAAGAGTTGTGGTGAATGGACTTAAATCTAGTTGGCAGCCAGTGACAAGTGGTGTTCCCCAGGGCTCAGCACTGGGGCCAGTCCTGTTTAGTATCTGTATCAATGACCTGGACGAGGGGATCGAGTACACCCTCAGTAAGTTTGCAGATAACACCAAGTTGGGTGGGAGTGTTAATCTGCTTGAGGGTAGGAAAGCTCTTCAGAGGGATCTGGACAGGCTGGATCGATGGGCCGAGGCCAACTGTGTGAGGTTCAACAAGGCCAAGTGCTGGGTCCTGCACTTCAGTCACAACAACCCCCTGCAACGCTACAGGCTTGGGGACGAGTGGCTGGAAAGCTGCCCGGCAGAAAAGGACCTGGGGGTGTTGGTCAACAGCAGCTGAATGTGAGCCAGCAGTGTGCCCAGGTGGCCAAGAAGGCCAGTGGTATCCTGGCCTGCATCAGGGACGGTGTGGCCAGCAGGACTAGGGAAGTGACTAAGCCCAAGACAGCCTCCTACTACCACATCCCCCACCAGTCCTTCTCTGTTTGTAAACAGCAGGTCATGCAAAGCACTTCCCCTAGTAAGCTCACTCTCCAGCTCTGACAGGAAGTTATCTTCCACACACTCCAGGAACCTCAGAGACTGTTTCCTCTCTGCTGTGTTGTATTTCCAGCAGGTGCCTGGTAAGTTGAAGTCCCCCAGGAGAACATGGGCTAGTGATCTTCTAACTTCTGCCAGCTGTTTGTAGAATGCTTCATCTGCCTCCTCATCCTGGTTGGGTGGTCTGTAACAGACTCCCAGCAGGATGTCTGACTTGTTGGCCTTCCCACTCATCCTTACACACAAGCACCCACCCTTACCATCCCCATCGCAGAGCTCTACACAATCAAAACATTCCCTAACATACAAGGCCACCCCACCTCCTCTCCTACCTTGCCTGTCCCTTCGGAGGAGCTTGTAGCCACCAACTGCAGCACTCCACTCATGAGAGTCATCCCACCACGCTTCTGTGATGGCAAGTGTGTCACAGACAT
>NW_010235006.1:0-3650 GCF_000690775.1 Eurypyga helias
CCGTGTCCCTTCAGAGCAGCGGGTGCCGTGTCCCTTCAGAGCAGCGGGGGCCGTGTCCCGGCAGAGCGCTGTAGGTGGCACCAGAGCCCTGTCCGAAGGCCTGCCTGTTCCAGGGAATCGCCTTTTCGACGCCAAGAGCTCCCAGGAGTGCGATGAAGCGACCGCTCCCTCAGGTGATGGCTTTGGTTTTCCTCCTTCCTGTTTGTTGAAGGAAATGCCTGGAAAAAATGAATTCAGGAATATTTTAGGGTTTAGCTGAGGATTATTCAGATACTGTAATATCAGAATGTTTTTCTTCAGTTTTACTTTAAGCGATTTAATTGGTGTTGGAAGAGAATTTTCAGTTCATCTTTGATAATAAAATACTGTTTCTCATTTTCTTCTAAAAACATTTTATGCCAAAGCCGTCACTTTTTAGCAGTTGACGCAATTCCTGCGCCGCCGCAAAGCCTCGTTTTTCACTTACGCGACGCATGACCCAACTGCTACTCCCGTTTGCTTCACCGGGGCGCGTGTGCATCTGGTGTCGGTGAAAATGTAGACCGCTGCCACACAGAAAACAGTGGAAAACGGTGGAGTTGTTACTCCATTAAAAAAAGAAATCTAAACCCAGTTGCCACAAGGAGATTTGTTTTGAAGAAAAAGAGTTGTGCTTTGTAGACTACTCCTTTTCCCAACTTAGAGCACAGTTGGTCAATAGAAGTGGAATTGATTGACTTTTCTTTGCAGCTTTGAAGACCTCGGAGCTGACGCAGGTCACTGGCTGCCCCCGGAGAGATGCCGTGTCCTGCGTTGCCCCTGCTCATCAGTTAAAGCCGATGGAGTTGATTTCACCGCCTGCCAGCTGACCCGCAGCTTCCCACAGCTGAGCAAAATAAAAATAAGCTTTAATACGGGGTAGTAATTGTTTGAATTAGCGTGCAAGAAGGATAGAAAGTGGTGAGTTTTGTAATGTGGAGGAAGGCAGATGCTCTCCCTTCCCATGACACAAGAGCAATACGTCTGCTGTGGTTCTCTGGACAGGTTGCCCAGAGAAGCTGTGGATGCCCCATCCCTGGAATTGTCCAAGGCCAGGCTGGATGAGGCTTGGAGCAACCTGGTCTAGTGGACGGTGTCCCTGCCCATGGCAGGGGGGTGGAACTAGATGGTCTTTAAGGTCCCTTCCAACCCAAACCATTCTATGATTCTGTGATTCTATGAACTTCGGTGTTTAAATTAGGGCTCTTCGGAGTCCCTCCGCGGGCATATGTGATGAAACCTGGAAACTATGGTTTTCCTTTCAGTGGTGCAGGTGTGGGGCAGACCCCGTGAAAAGAGGACGGCTGCCATGGAGAACGCAGGTCCGTAACTGACTGCTACCAGTTGGCATCTCTCCACCGTCATCCGTGGCTCTGTGTCAGGTGGAGGACGTGGACAGGTCCTGAACGTGCGGTGTAGTGCGTGTGCAGCTCTGGTGGAGCCTGCAGCAGGGCTTATCCCTGTTCAGCATTTCATGTTTTGCATCTTGCAGGTGATTAAAATCCTCATCGCCTGCTGTGTCCGGTTCGGGACCCTGCCCTGGCCCTTGGGATGTGCAGGAGGTGGCTGCGGGGCCGCGTCTGTGACGGGATGGTTGTGCTGGTCAGGGCTTTGCGAGGATGCCGGGTAAGAGGGTGCGCATGTGGCGGTGACCGCCGTTGGACATCATTCCTTACCCCATCAAGGACTTGGCACATCAGTCAGTGAAAAGGCGTGTGTATCGAGCTGACAGCTCTGAATTGTTTCTTCACCAATTACCACGCCAGAGCCTTGATAGCGTAATGAAACGTGCCTCCTACCTATCACTTCATCTTTGTCAAACTGACTGGGTGTTCTTAGTTTGTTATGACTGGGAGAACTTCAGCAGCATCACAGAAATAAGCCAGCTTGTCTCTGGTATAAAAGGCTCAAAGACAGAATGGATGCTGTTAGATAAAGATGCCTCAGTCCAGATGAAAATGCACATGGAAATAAACCTCAGGGACCAGCTGAGCCCTCAGCTCTGTCTTCAGATGTGACACAGTGGGGATTAGAGGTGTAGGAACTTTGGCTGGACATCTTTATACTTAGTAAAGTACTCAGCCTGTCTTATAATTTATTCATTGTGGTCTAGCATAGTCTAAAATATC
This sequence comes from Eurypyga helias, assembly GCF_000690775.1. Taxonomy (NCBI): domain Eukaryota; kingdom Metazoa; phylum Chordata; class Aves; order Eurypygiformes; family Eurypygidae; genus Eurypyga; species Eurypyga helias. The sequence continues at coordinate 2,148 of NW_010235006.1, forward strand.
AGACCTTCCCTCCTGTCCTTTTACATACGCATTCTTTGATGCCTCTTAATTCATTATTTAAGCAGCCAGCATTCTGCCTTACAAAACTCCCTCCTCCCCAGTAGCTGAATGTTACTGGTTAGTTGTGTATCTGTGTCAGCAGCTTTCCAGCAGACAAGGGCAGGGTGGGGAGCTTTGCTCCCTCTGCCCTCGCCTCCAGCACCCGTATCGGCTCTCCCACTGGGTCAGGAGCAGAGGGCTTCGCAGCCAGAGGGGCTGGGCAGCCAGAGCTCGAGTGCTGTAGCTCCAGCGAAGCACTGGAGTATGTGCTGAAGTGATGCTTGGGAGCATGGGAACGCTTCTGAGGGAGGAGGTGGCTCGGTGGCATTTTAGGTCAGTGGGGAAACAGGACACTGTGGCTTTTGGTTCCAGGTACCCGCTGGGACCTCGGAGTCCTGGTGCCTCATTTCTTGCAGCAGCCAGCCCGCTTAGTGTTGGTGAAATGCAGGGAATTCCTTCAACAGACAAAGTATTCCCTGCCTTGTCATTCGTTCCGAAGTTGGGTAACTGTCAACAGGAACAATCGCAGCTAAAAAACGCGTCTGTACGTTTTGAAGTCTGAGCGATGCTTTGATGTGAATTCTTGCAAGCAATCAGTTTGCTCCCTGGGCACAGGGTTTGAATCGCTGCCAAACGTGCCATTCCCCACCCCGCCGCTTTGTGTGTAATGTCTGCAAGGCGGCTGCGCATCCGGAACGGCGAGTCTGGGAGGCATCACGCTTACTTGTGGCACGACTTCTCCCTAACAGAAGAAAACGATGTAGTTAGGTCAGTGCAGAATATTAAAACGTTTCATTAAACAAAACAAAACACACATAGGTAAACTGAGAGGAACGCACTCCAAAACTCCTTCTAATGCCCGTGGTTGCAAAACTGCCCTGGATATTATCTGTTCAATGTTTTTAACATTCTACCTTGTGCTGGTTTTGGCTGGGATCGTTTCCTTCACAGCAGCTGGGATGGGGCTGTGGTTCAGATTTGTGCTGGGAACAGTGCTGGTAGCACAGGGGTGTTTGTTACTGCTGAGCAGTGCTGACACAGGGTCAGGGCCTTTTCTGCTCCTCACCCCACCCCACCAGCAAGGAGGTTGGGGGGGCACAAGAAGTGGGGAGGGGACACAGCTGGGACAGCGACCCCAGCTCACCAAAGAGATACTCCAGACCTTACGGCATCTGCTCAGCATATAAAGTGGGGAAGAAGGAGGAAGGGAGGGACATTTGGAGTGATGGCATTTGTCCTCCCAAGTCACCGTTACGTGTGATGGAGCCCTGCTTTCCTGGGGATGGCTGAACACCTGCCTGCCCATGGGAAGTGGGGAATGAATTCCTTGCTTTGCTTTGCTTGGGCGCGCAGCTTTTGCTTTACCTGTTAAACTGCCTTTATCTCAACCCATGGATTTTCTCACTTTTACCCTTGTGATCCTCTTCCCCATCCCACTGTGAGGGGGGAGTGAGTGAGTGGCTG
>NW_010235007.1:0-7636 GCF_000690775.1 Eurypyga helias
CCCCGCCGGGAGCGGCTGTGCGCGGGGTTACTGTCGGTCACTGCTGCAGGGCGTGCGCGTGTTGGGCCGCTCGCGTTCCCTCTCCGTACCGGGAAGGGTGTGGGGGTGCTGGGTGCCTCCGATCCTTTAAACCGCGTTTCGGGCTTTCCTTTAAACGCTGCTGGCGCAGGGGCAGCGCTAGCCCGTATTGCTCCACAGTTACCTTGCAAAGCATTTGTCAGCAGCCCCCCTGGTACGCGGCGTGAATGAGCCTTCTGTTGCATGCAAAGCTGGTACCAATACGGCATGGATTTTAGCATGGAAGGATTACTTGGAATTTTGATCTTGGATCAAGCCTAAGTGCTCCAAAGAGACTTGTGAAACCTGTAGACCGACACCAAACTGTTCTTTTCTGAGATGGCTGATAGAGGAACCATTAAAAAAAATGTTAAAACCGCAGCGCTGAGGCGTGCATAGCAGTTTCAAAACGCGTTTAAGTGTGTTACAGCTGTGTTTACTGGGTGAGACCAGACACGTGAGTCCTGCAGCTGGGTTGAATTTTGAGCTCAGAGGAGCTAAATACATACGGCGTACAATTTACCCAGTCTCAACTTGGTCTCCTGTGTTTATTCCGTATATTTACCCCGTGGCTGTTAACCAGGATGAGGAGTTGTCCCTCCTTCGTGTGCGTAGCTGCAGCACGGCGGTGCGAGGTCAGTGCTGTGAAGCATGGTGAACATGACTCTAACTGGCCTGTGAAATGGACACTCGGATTATCCTTGGGGGCTTTTAGCTCCATTTCAGCAATGTTTGAAGATTTTCCGGACACTTCCACCCCACCACACACACACCCCCCAACTCTTTAACTGCACAACACCGCAGTCCTCCCTTGGCCTAGAAGAGACCAAAAGTGAAGGAAATTTAATGCTGCAAGAATTTGTAACATGATACAGCTTCCCATTTCTTGTATACCACTCATTAAAAGCAACTTAAGTGCAGTTTAACTGTCGTTAAATAGCTACAAAATAGATGAACGGTGGGTTTGGGGGTTTTTTTTGTTATTTCACGATCTCCAGATTGCTTCTGTTTAGCTACTTAAGCTGTACTCACACAAACTGGACGATATTGCACAGCAATGTAAAATTAAGCAGTAAAGAATTCAGGAAGAATGTTGTTCTACTCTTAGAAGCAGCTTTGAGATTTGCTACAGAGTTAAATGCTTCCATTGTTTTCCCTCACCCCTGGTGTTTTTTGGTGTTTTCCACTGGAATCCCACCCATTGTCTCCTTGCAGACTTCCTTCTCTCCACTTCTGAAGTACTGACTGATTCCCCTCTCTCGTCCTACTCTGTTGTTACCAGGTTGCTGAGTAAAGTTGTTTTCTGGCCATCCCTATGCCGTACAAGGGCACAAATACTTTGAGGGGGAGTACTTAGATTTGCCATAAGGAAAGGGATGTGTGTTGTAGGAAACTAACCATTTTACCACTCTTACAGCCTTTGAAGTTATTTTTCCTCCTCCCCCCACCCTGGTTGCATTGATCACACCTGTTGATGTAGATTTTCCACCTGCACCTGTTATCTTTTACTTCAGGGATATTTAAGGGAAACTGCACAATTGCTGTTTACCAAGTACTGAACTGTCTGGGGGCCCATTACACACAGTGAATCTTCTGACTTCCTCATGAGTACAACGTTTACCAAAACTATAATTTTGTTTCTCTAGTGGGACAATAAGAATGTCTTATTTACATTTATTCACACAATTTTAGTGTCGTCTGAAATTTGTAGCAGCTGTGGAGTTGCATACATGCCAGTGAAGAAACAGTTTTTATATTTTAAAGACAGAGGAAGTGTCAGCATGCTTGAGAGGACAGAATTGTGAGCTGAAATAGGTCTAGGTAAAATGACCTTTTGAAGAGTAGCATACCAGACCTAGTATTGCAGTCCCTTCCAAAAAACCCTGCCTACCATGGATTGTCTTCTGTGTCCGTACTTGTGAGTGCTTCCATTTTCTGTGCTTCCTTTCCCTTCTTTGTCACCTGTCCTTGCTGTACAGGCCTTTGACCCTTCTTGTATTGGTGACTCAAGAATTTCAGCCAGGGATCTCTGCAGCGATGGAAAATGTTGTGCTTCAGGCCAGAGCATCTCCCCTCATCTGTCTCACAGTGATGTGTTTTAAAAAGCAGGTAGACACGTACACTGCATTTTCAAGCTGTGTTCCTGTCCTGCTGTATTTTAAGATGGTTTTACATGCTAAGCTGGACAGCTTAATCTGTAAAAGAGCTGTTCTTGAAAAGGGTATTTTCCGCTCAAGGATAGAAAGCTCATGCTTCTAAGGTGTTTCTAACAAGACTGGACATGTCTTCCAGGTTGGAAACTAAGCCAGTTGAGCTGGAATGTTACTGTAAACTGGATTGTCCTTAGAAATAGCGCAGATTTCCAATTCAATTTGCTTGAGAGGATAATTGGATCCTTGTTTAATGGAATATTCATTGTCTGGCCTACAAAAGCAAGAACTCCTCATGTTGGGACACCCTCAAAAGTCCTGTGTGGTAAAGACAGTAGTTAGGATCTTCAGGTGTTAGTTTTCAGCTTCCCTTTTAGAATGAGGAGCTAGGGTGACACTTTTTTATCTCAGACGTGGGAGTGTTCAGATTTTTTTCCCCATTATCAGCAATATTGCTAACCTCCTTACTCCTAGGTTAAGACTTTAGTCATGTACTTTAGTTTCATAAAAATATTTCTGAAATGATACAACGAAATTTTATGTGTGATAAATTACACTGGGTATGGAACTAAAGGGGCTTGATTTCTTATGAGGTTCACAGTCTGCAAATACAGTGCTCCAGGTATATGAAGAATGTTTGTATGCTGCAACAACTGTCTTCATAGTTGGTGTTTACACGGTACCTGATTACTGGCTGGAAGTCTTGTGCATTACTGCAGTACAGATGGCAAAATGTGTTGTGGGAATTATTATGCGTAATAAATGATAATAAGTGCTTTTGCATCAGGCTGGAGGTAAATCATAAAATGTCATGAAGAATACAAAGTCAAAAAGAGGATAAGTGGAAGTTAATTGTTATACTATAAACTTTCCTCTCCGAGAAAAACTGAGTTTTCAGTTTCTTTGTTTTCAAATGGATGTCCAACAGTTGATTGAACTAAAAGTGGTGAATATTTCTGTATCTGTGTGAGAAATCTGGGTATTTTTCTCAATAAAGCTCCCTTTAAATTTTCATTACATGCTCAGACTGTGTCCCACAGCGTACACAGAGGTGCTGCAGGCTGAGAGACTGACAGGCGTACATCCACTTGTATTCGATTGCAAGAATAGAGCTTTCAGACAATCTCTGTTGGTCATGCCCAGCTACCGTTTGGGGTTTGTCAGCACAGTGATTGGCACTGCACAGGCCTGAAGCAACAGCACACTGCGGAAGCTTGGCTATAAAAATGTTATACCTTCTTAATAATATTTTATTAATACTGTGCAGCTTTTCTTATGCCAAAATGGTAGCACACTGATGAGCACAATGAACAAGCTAAATTCTCTGGCGCTAACTGTTCCTTACAACTTGCAGATCCACACTATGTCTAAATAGCCTTGTGCTCTGAACAAAAGCCCTCCTATTGGAAAAGTAACTCCCTTTGCTTTCAAAAACTGTGCTGAACTCAATAACCTCTTCCTGTTCTATGGCTGAGGAATTGAGAGGTTTAATACTGAAAGAAAACAAACAAACAAAAAGTCTCTGTAAATGGCACTTAAAAAACACATAGTTCAGTATTGAAACAAATGCGGAGCTCAGCCCTTTACTTAGGGAAGCAAGCATGTTCACTTTTGTTACATTAAGAGCAGCGTTATTGCTTTACATCATATGCCGGTTATTTAATTTTCCTTTCAGATTCTGTAGTGTGCTCTGGGCACTATGTAAATAATAATTCTTTCTGTGTAACAGAGGCGCTGTGCTCTTTTTATATACAATTACCCGTTAGCACTAAGTTAAAGACTCTGCCTGGGTCTGAGACCTGGCTTTACAACCCCAGCTGATTGAGGAGACTAATTACTACGGAGACAATAAATGCAGCTATCTAGGAGTTAGAAACACTCAGGATATGCCCAGGAATTTTCTTTCTTATAAAGATAGTACTGTCTTGATAATTCTTCTAATTGCCACTAGAAAATACAAATTGGACATTTTAGCGTTGAACTGAATACAACTCTGAATCATACAGCTGAATTCCTGTTCTTTGAATTTATCCCAGAGCCCACGGTACAATATAGACTAATCAAGCAGTCTCAAGCCTTCCCTTTGTTCCCCTGATTTCAATCATATTGGTGCTAGTGTGAAGTCATTACAGCTTGCCATACTTTACCAGGCATTGCATTAGTTCAGCTCTTCCTAAAGGAAATGGAGATAGAATGCCCAGAACACTGTCTGAATTTTTAAGACTTGCGGGTTTAATGTATCTTTCTCCTTTCTCTGTTCAGTTGTTGTGGGGAAGGGCAGATACACAGTGTTCCTGCCTTTACATTATCTTATTATACCGCATATGAATTTGAGGTATGGTGCTTCATATAGTTCAGATGCAGGACGTGGGTCTTGGCTAGGTGGACTGTTTTATGTGCTAATGTCAGTGCCATTAAAAGAGGGGTACAGTGTAAATATTTTCCCAGACCTGATGTTAACAAGGTATGAACCCCAATGCAAATGGATGCAAGAAGTCTGGGTTTGGCTGCTGAACTGCACACACTTGTGATCTTATTTAATCAACAATGTAGAGATGCTCTAATCATGAGTAATTTTTGGCATTCTTGACATTACCTAAGCAGTTCTCTGAACTGGCCTCTGACATGCTAAGAAGAGTTACAATAAAGTACACAAGCAGCCTTTGTAATTGTGTTCCCCTCAGAGTACTTGAAGCTTTGCAGAATGCAAGACAAACCCCCTTTTTTGAAAAGAAATTAAAAGAGAAGGGTTTTGTGAAGGTCTTTTGGTACCAGTAAAACTTGTTTCTCACCTAAATATGCAGGAGGAACCTGACGTTAGTTCCGTGAAACCTCCATACAAAAAAGGACATTGACACCTGGCTGAGGATATAGACAATACTGGTTACAAAGGTTATCTGTCAGGATGATTCTTCATTGCCAGAAGGTTTTATTTCTGTTTTAATAGTAGACACGCACACTTTGAAACAGTTCTGTCCAGTTTTAGGCCATAGGGGCATCTTGAATTAAGTGGTGCCCAAACATTTGGTGACAGTTATGTTTTGCATTTTATTGCTTGATGGGTTTTTTTCCTATATGTACACAAACCAAAAACAATTAACTTGCTTTGCATGTCTTTGACCATCCTAGGAAGCATTCAACTCACTTCTGCCAGGCACTGTCAGATTAACAACAACAAAAGCTGTTAAAAAAAACCCAAAACATCCCATCCAAGAACAGCAGGATCCAAAATATTTTCGACTCCCCCTGGGATGGTGGAGCCTCTGCTGCGTTCTTGGTACTGTAGTACATCAGCACATGAAATCCCCATGAGAATGGGCCAAAGACCTACAGCTCCAAACTCCAAATGCATCTCCTCCACCAGTGGCCTTGCCCAAGGCTTAAAAGTGCATGTGTGGATTAAGTAAAAAGATCATACATACTTTTGTTTCTTCCTGTAAGTTCTTAGGAAGTTTCTCTTCACATTATTTTAAGATTTCGTTTGTTTAGTGTGGGCAAAGTTGTGGGGTTTTTTGTTTTGTTTTGTTTTTTGTTTGTTTGCTTGGTGTTTTGCTTTGTAGGTGGGGTTTGTTTTTCCCTGGAGTAAGGGTGTAAGGGAGTGAGTGTCTTTGTAAAGCAGAGACCTTAATGTAACTTCTTTTACACAGTGTTGAGGCATCTGCACTATGCATGGAGCTGAACCTGTCCATGGCTTTAGCAGCAGAAGAAATGAGATGTTGTTTATAGTAATTTACATCTGACGTCTGTCTTCTGTCTTCTCACATCTAAATGCACGTGAAAATCCCAGAATCAAAGGAGCTCAGTATAGGACTCTTCAAGAATGTCTACTTGTCACAGCCTAGTGTTGGCAAGGGAGTTCAAGCTGTATCTTTTATTGCTTACAGATCACTTAAAAGGGCAGCCCCATGTGCAATGTGTTTATGAAATCTGAGTCTACGTACTTTGAAGCCATCAGATCATTGTCTTCATGATTCCAAACTTGGATTTTAAAAAGTTGTAACTGAGGCCCATATATATCTAAAAATAGGATTAATGTAACTAGAAGTGTTTTTTATCTATTTCAAGTTGACCACCTCAGCAGCTTAGCTAGGAATTGAACTAGGCTCTTCACTTGTGATTGGTGTGCCATGACCAAACAAGTGATGCCAAAGTTCATGTTAATTTCACATACTCAGGGCCTAGTATTTACTTTGTGTGTTTCTCTGGGTAAGAATGAAAGCTCCTCTGTAACTGATACAACTAAAAGAGGAGTGTTTTCAGACTATGCTGCCATGTCTTGAAATTATCATCTTCCCATTGAGTAAATGTCTTGCTTTGTAGCCTTGTCTCAGGGAGCTTTAATTGCCTTCCTTGGTCAGTGTTAAGTCAGAAGGGATGGGACAAGAACTAGTGAAGGAAGAATGATAAGTCAGATTGGACAGAGAAAGAAAAGCTGATGGGTAGAACAGCTAACCTGAAAGTAGAAGAGCCAGGCGACTAAGAGGTTAGTTACCAAAGAACTCCTGAGGTCATTTGTAGGAAAGAAAAGGATGGAAGGCGAGGGTTTTTTGCAGCGTGGCATGGAAGAGGAATTGAAACATCAGGAAAATTTTATTTTCCTCTTGAAAATAGAAAGTTTTGTTAATAGCTGATTAACAGGAGAACCCACCTCGTGTCTGCATGTGTGCGATGCAGTGAGAGCCTTTGCCCAGGCTGCTTAGGAGTTAACCTTCCAGAGTTAACCTACCATGTTTAGCAAGCTTCAGAGTCATATCAAGTATAGATTACAGTAGCTAATTACCATAACTTTGCAGGAGAGCTGTGGTTTTCTTCTAGCTTTTTTCATCACTCATTCTTACTGCTTATTTCAGTATATTCAATATATTTGTCTTTATTTGGTCTCACGAGGCTAATCTGCATTGCACTGGATAGTCTTCAGGGAATCATTCCTGAGCAAATATTCACTCAAAGCTTGACCAAACAGTAGTTTACTTCATGCACACTCAGTGTATCCACAGAAGAAGAATAGGGCTCAGCTGTAAATTCACTTTCTTCCTCACTAGGAAGTAGTCTCTTTGTGTAGACAAGCTCTAAGTCAGTTTGTGTTTAAACTAGGAATATAATGGTCTGTGGAGATGAAGGAATGCCTTCCATTAATTAGGCATATTTGCAGCATGTCCCAGCAATTCCGCGATTTGCTGACTTGAAAAAGCAATCTCCGCGTGTGCATGAGCCAGGTTTTCACAGTGTTCTGTGAATGCTGTAATGTAACTGAGGGCATTGGATGCACCTTGGTTTATCCTGTCACAGGGTCTGGCTCTATGGGCTGCTGTTACCTAGCGAGGGATGTTTGCAAAGGCTGGGGGTATGGGGAAATAAAGGAAGTTTTTTTTATAGGGAAGAAGGTGGCAGGAAAGTACAAGAGAGGATGAATCATAGAATCATAGAAT
>NW_010235008.1:0-1317 GCF_000690775.1 Eurypyga helias
GGTTGGCTTTCTGGGATGCCAGCCCAGAAGATTCTTTATTTAAGAATCTTGCAAAATGAGCTAAGACCAGTCATTACTTTTCCCATTAAGCTTCCATATTCCCAATCTCCCAGGCTGCCCTGTTCTCATCCAGTATTAACAGTAGCTGCTACAGAGGAGCAGAGAGCAGAAAAGGCTCTCACAGTTAAATGAAAGGTCAAAATATTGATCCGGATGTTGGCAAATTGGTGCAAATGAGTATTAAAAGCCCGATATTTCACACCCCGCAGCTCGGGAGCAGAGTTTCAGTCTGCCTACAAGCAGCACAGCACCCTACACCCCTCCAAGGCTTCTTCCGATACCACGCACAGGGTGCGGGTCTGGGGGCTGTGTTTGGGTTTGGAAACAAGGGAAGGCTTTTGAACCAAAACTGCATGTTCTTCCACTAATTCAGTTTGTGATCTTACCTGCGATGCGAGACACCCTCCTTACCAAACAGTGGGTACAACTCATTGTGTAAATTCTTAGGAGGGAGATGGAGATGGGACATCAGGAAGGAATTCTTCCCGCAGAGGGTGGGGAGGCACTGGGACAGGTTGCCCAGAGAAGCTGTGGATGCCCCATCCCTGGGAGTGTCCAAGGCCAGGCTGGATGAGGCTTGGAGCAACCTGGTCTAGTGGAAGGTGTCCCTGCCCATGGCAGGGGGTGGCACTGGGGGCTTTGAGGTCCCTTCCCACCCAGACCGCCCGGTGACCCTTCGTTCGGAGCAGAACAGAGTGGCTCCAGTGGTACATTCAGCTCAGGAAACCGTCAGGTCTGTTCACTGAAACGAGGTTGCATCAAAGTACAGAAACACCCCATAGTTGTGACAGTTAAAGATGCAAAGGTACCTGGAACAACATTTACCAGGATTACTTTGGTTGCCACGGCATTACAAGTGCAGACTGAAACTTCCTACTTTTTACTTCTCAAACAAGCTAAAACCAGCACGGCCTGTCTGTAAATCTGCCAAAACACGGGCAAACGCGGCACAAACAGGTCTCGCGGTGCCAGCGCAAGGGTCATCATCCACGCTCGTGCGCCCAGACCCAGGATCTTCCCCCTGAAAACTTGGAAACACCCATTTGTTCACTGTCTGAACTTCTGAACGGCTTCACTTTCCCGCAGCTCGGGCACTACCCTCACTCACAGCGTGTTTCAGCCTGAGAGAAACCGGGGTGTGACACATCCCCCCGTTCCCAGCCACCTTCACCAAAGGCGAAAGGGAAGGTTCAAGCGCTGACTTCGGTTTTGAACCACAGCACCAGGAATATGCTGTCGTCAAGGCCAGGCTGGATG
>NW_010235009.1:0-2104 GCF_000690775.1 Eurypyga helias
CCAAACCATCCTCTGATTCTATGATTCTATAAATATTAGAGAGGAATATGTCTTTGCTTAAAAAAGGCAGCACTTACTGACCAGACATCGTGGTAAAGAAAAGGTGTTACAGATTTTCAGGCTAACAGCCCTCAGGATAATGCCGCTCCCCATTTCTGCACTGCTATTATCTAAGGAGGATACCAGTGTTCTTAATAAACTGTGGGCAAAGTCCGTCCCTCAGACATGTAGCTTCTCTTACAACCGTTGGAGAGTGTGGGTCTCCGTGCCGATATCCCTCTCTAGTTGTGTTTTGGTAGCAGGCAATCTCTGCAGTGGGAAACGCAGCAGCCTTTCCCATTCTGTGCCACCAGGATTACACAAAGGAAGGGAAGTGAGGAATACGTCATCCAACTGAAACTACAGAGAAAATTCAGGAAGAAAGAAAAACATCTGAGCTGGAATGCAGCCACGTCTCAGAGGTTAACACCCTACTTCTCTGAGAAGTGCCGTAGTCGTAATGATAAAAAAAGTGGTCAAGGCCTCATGTTTCATTCAAAGGAAAGTGTTTCCATTCCATTTCCATTAAAAAATATCAAAATTTAGAGCAAAGTGGGTCTTTCTAGGCACATTGAAATTCTGGGTAGAATGTGCATTAAATAGAATACCTTTTTTGGTCAGGAAATCTTTAAAAATATGGCATGTGTCAGAATCCAGTGAGTAAATCAATTAGTAGTTCTTGTCCTATGGCTTATTTGTGAATCATTGGTTTGCATTCTTCACTATCCATTACTCATGTCGTGGGGCCGATTGCTTAAGGGTTTGTCTTACTTGCGAAAGGGGTCTCTTCTTCACCTGCGGGTACCGGGGCTAGACCAGCTTTGCTTCCCACAAGCTGCATTTCTCCTTGAATTTACTGAGATAGAAACCACTGTGCCTTGCTTCCATTAGGATTTATACTAGGATAGCCAGCTGGAGAAAGACAGCTATTTTAATGGAAAGAAACACTGGGCTTGTGTTTGTTTTTTGTTTGCTTTGCAGCGAACATGTCATTTATGTCCAAGACATTGTTTCAGCTCCCTAATTGAATGACGGAAATTTTTAAAGCAGAACAATGAAATGGCATTCTTCTGGGAAAACAAAAAAAAAGAAAAAAATCTGGTTGTCATCCAACTATTTGCAAATAATTCTGATTGCAGAAGCTGGAGTAAAGCAAACTCATTCAAGTATTTGTGAATACATTTTGTATTTTGCATTTTTCGTTAGATTCCGCTTACTCCCGCACTTGGGCATTGCTCTGCAAAGGGAATCCTATTTCCCATCCAGCATCACCAGTTTCTCACCTGTTTGATCCTACCCAGTAAATAAGGTCATGCACCGTCGCAGCTCAGCTTTGCTCCATCTTATGCTCCAGGAAGCTTTAACTCATTCCGATCAGAAACAAGATACCGAGAGGTAAGCAGGAGGCCCAGCTAAAAATATAACTGAATTAAAAGCTCACTTTTTTAATGCCTTTCTTGTTATTTAAGGTCTGCTTGTCAAGTGAGGTGACATTCAGCATTGAACTGGATCTCAGAATCTCAGCCTTAGTCATTTCTGCTTAATGCAATAACCTCTTGAATGAAATAGTTTATTTCCTGGCAAAGGGCTTAACAGAGAAATTGGACTGTGCTCTGGCATGGCACTTCAGTTGCCTTCCAGAAAGCTTGTGATTATCTGCTGAAGCCAGCGGAGCCAGGACTCTGTTCTTTATCAGTGCTTCTTGGTCTGTTCTCTCCTTTTCATACAAGTTCCGCACAGGACTTCAAGCTAATGAATGTGACTGCTTGGGAAACTGCCCTACTTTGGTTCAGGACATCACTGCTGTATCTTTTTGTGGCTTCATTTTGTTGCTGAAGCCTGTGGCTTGTGCACATGCAGGAACCTTGATCATCATCTTCTGAAAAAATGACTCAAGCTCTTAACTGACTGCTAATAATCTCAGTTACTGATTATTCTTCCACCCATCTTTCCTTTCACCCATACACTGCTCTAACTGGTTACTCTACCAAAGTCAAAGTGTTGAACTTCACAATTTTGTTCTAGTCTAACACCCACTGAAACAAGTCAAAAGATTCATATTGAT
>NW_010235010.1:0-4933 GCF_000690775.1 Eurypyga helias
TGATTCTATGATTCCTATCACTGGCAAAATTATTTTTAGCCCCAAGTGACCTCTGAAGCTCAAAAACATAGAGAAATGTTTCCATTTACTGCTGCCTGAAGAGCAGTCCCTACCTTGGAAAGACGCGGTTTCACGAGTGTGCATTGTCATGGTTCTGGTGGAGAAATCAGTGACGCTTAATCAGACCCTCATTCAAATGAAACTGCCTTGTCCTTTCCTTCTTAATTACTCCGTCAAATGAAGAACACCACCCCCCCCGGCATGCACAAACACACACTGCTGCGTCCAGCACGAGTGGACAAGACCAAGCTCCCCTCAGCGTGCGACCCTCGGGGGCCAAGACACAGAGCAGTCTGGGAAGCGTTCTCTGCCGCCGAGGAAATCGGGAAGAAACCCTTCATCACAACGCCGCGTCAGCTCCGTGCCCTTCATCTCGGGAGGGAAATGGCAGGATTTCAGGGATCCAAGAAACAGACAACAAAAGAACCATCGCAGCATGGAAAAACTTCCAAGGGATGAGAGATTTCAAGGAGTTTGATCGTTTACCTAAACTGGAACAAATAAGTCAAGTCCTAAGTTCCCAAAACTACAGGTGGTCGGGGAATAGGAAACTTCCCCTCACCCCGTTTAAGGCAAGTGCAAGGGCATCAGGCAAACCCACCCGAAGGGCAGATGCTGTGACAAGGCAATGCTTCCATCCAACACCCCGCTCCACCGGAGAATTCCTTACCGTAACGGTGATTTACCCCTACTGCGGCTCAGCGCCTGGCAGGGGTGGCAGCGAGATGTACCACAATATTCACAATTCCAGTGCTGAAAAACACACCTGGAACTTTACCCAAACTTCTGACGGTTCAGGGGTGCAAGGCACCTTCTCTGGGGACACGATACCCTGTAACTGCTTACGTCAAGAGTCCTGAAGCCCCTTTAAGCCTTTCTGGTTTGTTTTTTGTAGGCCCTTCCATCCTAACTCTTCCCCCAGCTGCCAACGAGAGGGTCACCTGACAGGACACCCCGAGAGAAAGGTCAGAAGCCAGAAGGGGCTGCGAATGAACAGAAACCACCAATTTTGCTGCTCTGCTACCGAATCCCAGCTCTGTAGGAATCACTCAAAGCTCCCCAGACCTGCCTCCTCTCTAGTCCCAGAAGTGGACAATGACAGACACTTTGCCTGGCTTACAGCCTCAGATCTTGCTTTTCCTCCCCGTCGCTAAGCACGCAAGGGCCAGCCCCACGCACTCAGCGGACAAACATCTTCCTAGAGCCCTCGAGGATCCTCAGCTGACACAGAGGACGTAAGGCCAAACCGCTCCTACCAGCAGCATTGGAGCGACGCAATCTGACGCTCACTTCCAAGACGATAAGAGCCAGCAGAACAGGAAACAAGCCTTTTCCCCGCCGGCTGAGCGGTGATTTGGCACAGAGCCCGCTGACTACGTACGCGCTGACTCAACAGGAAAATATTAAGGGAAGAACAAAAAACCCTCGATTAGAATATTTTGTTTAAAGAGAGAACAGAATATTTTGTTTAAAGAAAGAACGTTCTTTCTTCCCCTCTTATCTGCCCCACGATTACCTTCCCTCTGCTGACAAGGTTTACCAGGAGTTAGTTTCCTGATGCATGACATAAGCCAGACCAGAGTTTGGGGTTTGCCCTGCAACCCCACTACCTTCTCCCTCCCTTACGTGAGGCTCAGTCTTCAAACCAGAGGCGTCAGTTCCAACAGCCGTGTAGCAAGGGTGCAAGACACAGCTCAGGCCCCGCCGACTAACGCCTGCAAGCTACTGACGACCCCAGACAGATACTCCAGCCCCTGGTTTCCTGCCCCATAAAAGATGAGAACTTGCACGTTTCCAAACGTGACCACAAGTTGGCAGTTTCCCCACGGAGTTTTATCTAGAACGAGTCATATTAAGGTGAAGTGTTCCTTACATGACCTTATTTGTTTTCACGCATCCCCTCCTCTAAAAGGTCAGCTGCAGTTTAGTATTTCATCCAAATTCAAGAGGCTGGCAGGAGGAGCAGTGAGCTGCCTTCTCCTGGCACTGCAACATGCTCTAGGCTCTCGCCACCCCCTCGCTGGCGCACGCAGCGCTCCCCGGCCCATCCTCGGCTCGTCATCCTGCCGCCCCGCTCAGCATCCCACTCAGCACGAAGCCGCGCTTGGCATCAGCCCACCCACTCACGGCCCCCACCTTTAGTCCATTTATTTGCCCAAGTACAAGCCAGACCCGAGCCAACGGGACCCAAGGCTCTCCTCTGCCTCAGACCGCGATGCTTTCACCTAGCCCACTTCCCCTGATCGTGCCCGTGCCCTGTTACCTGTCACTTTTCCCTCTCCCTTTTTTTAAGGTAAGCTTCTCCATGCTCCTGCCAACCCTGCAGAAAAGTCAACCTAATAAAGCCTACAAAGCGACCAATTTATTCCACATGTCTTAGGAAACGCTGTTTCTCCACTCTTATTAAAGCTCCTATTTACCTCTTCTGTACTCTCCTGGTAATCAGTCCTTCGTCTCGTTTCTTTTATTAGCGTTCATGTTTGTAGTTCATTTTGCTGTCCCACTTTTTAGGAGAACTACAGAATTGCAGCATCCTGTACAAAACACTGGAAGTGGAAAATCCCTAAGAGAGGACACCAGGCGCTCCGCCGGCATTTACAACGCCCCGCAGCAGCCAACCCCAAAAGGGCAGCCCATCAGTGTGCATTTCCTCTGACTTTTCAAGTTGTCTTTTAGCTCCTGGTACAGAACCAACAATGAACTGCTGCCCGAGGAACCTGGGTGCTGCCTGTCACGCAGGTGCAAACCGCATAAAGACATTATTCGCTGCTCAAGTCTTTCATGCCGGTCACAGGCAAGACAACCGCGGCAAATTCTGAGCAGCGATGCTGCGAAACGGAGAGGAGGAAAAGAGGGAGCTGGGAACGCTCTGCCTCAACGTCAGGTCTTACCTGTGAAAGCCCAGGGGACGAGGCATGTCCCGGTGGCGTCGCAGCAAGATTCGGGTGTCCCTTATTTATTTCATGTGCAGTGTAAGGGGATGGGGCAGGAGGACCCGGTTGTCTTGCTACTTGTGTTACCTGTGTGGAGATAAACTGTTAGTAAAACATAACATTAGTACTCTAATCTGTAGACATATTGTCATCTTCTTAAGAAAGCAGTCAGCAGCATCTTTAAATACACATATACGAAATAATATGCATTGTTATCTAAGTGCAACGTTGTACAAGTTAGTTAGCTAGTTATATGATTGAGGGAAACGAGGAAGGATCACTGGAGTGACTGGTGGAAACGTGTAGGAACTGGGTGACTTTACTGCTGGGCTCTTGCTTGGCAGCATCCCTTTGACTTCAGGCCTGGGATCCTCTCACCTTTTTGTTAGGAGCCGTACTAACCAACACTGATTTTGCAAAGGGATATGCATTACCAATGACCCAAAAAACAAAGTAAGGGGGAAACGTGCCTATTCCCCTCCCAAAAGGGCTGCACAGAGGCCTCGTTATCTGACAGGCTTTGCCACCAGCAAAGACTGAAATACCAAAGCAATTCTTGCATACACTTATCTCCTTTCTCAGCCTCTCTAAAATAAACCTAATCAAAACACATTAAGCAAAATGTTGTAAGATATGTTCATGCTACAAATATTTGTTGCACTGTACTATCTCTGTGATAGAAGCATTTACACAGTCACTACAGTAAAAAAAAAAAAGGAGAATAAAAGGGAAAAAAGAATCTCATAACCATTGGGTGACACCCTCCAGCAACCCAAGAGCAGGAAATTTTTGCAGATTTGGTTAAAGCTCACAGCGGAGAAGTCCAGCACTCGCCTCTCCCTGACCTTTTCTCAGACCTCTGTTTTGCACCACCCAGTCACTGAAAAGCACCAAACCAGGCAACGCTCGGACGGGACGCTGCCGCTGCGTAGGCAGAGATGTGCGTATAGATTTCCCCAGCACTGGAAAAGGCGGAAGAAGGAAAATCCTGGTTCTTGATCTTCAACAGAGTTTTAGCACCAAGTTCCAAGGGAGCAGAAGTCACCGAGTTCACGACTAAGTGCTTTTTCCAAGTCATTTATTGCACTCCAAGTATCACTGCCTGTCGCTGCATGACCTCAACCACTACAACAGCTGCACCAGCAACGCGAATGAGAACGTGCCATTTCTCCGGCCTTGGAAACGGTCCAGAATCGTTCGCTGCAGGAGCATTTACAGCACCGTTGTGCTCATCAGGGAAAGGGTGGGTCAAGCCAGAGAACCTCATCCTCTGTCTCCAGCTGGATTCTTCCCTTCCCCGCGGCGGAATCATCTCTATGTCTTGGCTGATCTGGATCGGCAGGCGTGCGCACGCAGCCTCCGTCAGCCGAATCAAAACCAGCGCTACAGAGAGCACGACAAAACTTTCCACATCCCATCCCCAAGCAAATCAGTCCCTTACATGACTCCTAAGACAACCCTGAAAGACTTGTCAGGTCAGCTGAGCAGCAGTTCAGGTTTAGAAGGGACGATGTATCACGATGGATACCAAAAAGTGCCATTAAGGGAGGGAGAAGGAAGCAAAAGCAACAAAACACAAGGGCACCGTTCACATGAACAGTCCCATCAGTAGGCTGAGTGCACACTGAGCACCTTGAATGTCGACTCTCATGGAGAAAAGGAGGGTATTTTTCCAGAGCCGTGGTACTTCCAACGCGGCAGCTTTTATCTCCCCACGCTCGCCGGGCACACACCATTCCAGCTAAGGCCAGAGCCACCCGAAATCCTCTGACCTCCAAGCAGCACCCAAATCCACACAGATGTTTGCCAAGGGGGATGGGGGCACTAATAATATCCCAGGTTAGTGTGAGCATTCAACAGCCCTCTTCCGAAATCAGAGCATGCAAATAACCCAGGGAAATGAAGGACTGCAAGGAATGCTCCTCTGAATCATAGAATCA
>NW_010235011.1:0-4156 GCF_000690775.1 Eurypyga helias
TTGGTGTCATCAGCAAACCTGCTGACGGTGCACTTGATTCCATCATCTGTGTCACCGATGAAGATGTTAAATGGCACTGGTCCCAGTCCCGACACCTGTGGAACACCACTCTTCACTGTCTCCACTCAGACATGGAGCCTTTGACCATGACCATCCAGCCAGTTCTTTATCCACCGAGCAGTCCATCCATCAAATCTATGCCTCTCCAATCCATTTCCTTCCACAGAGGACCCACATTTTTCCTGATCTCCCTTTTATCCCGTGTATCTATTGAAACCCTTCTTGTTGCCCTCGATGTTCCTGGCCAGCTTTTTTTTTGATCCTGTCTGGCTAGATAATTGAACTTGGCCTTTTCAGTAAAGTAGAAACAATATTTTGCATTTTGTTCTTGATTAAGAATTCAGTATCTCATTTATCTAAAAATGTGGCAAGGAAAATGAGTGTAGAAATCAAGTCAAACTAAAAATGTCTGTGTATTGTGGAATGTGGAGAAAATCCATTGAGATGAAATTTTCATTTTTCAGAAGCTAAGGAGATTTTGGATACTTTAAATGCTGAAGGATCCTACTATGTCAAACTGAACTGGGATTTGTGGTCTGAATTAAGCGCTGGGTTCAGGTTCTGTGACCCTTTCAGGCAGTGCTGTTTAGTTGGTGTCTGATGGTGGCCGCACTGCTGGCTGTTGCACTGGTCTCCCTGCAAGGTTCAAGCTTGAGGCTGCACACCAAGACTTCCCACATCCTGTTCTGAATTTTGACATTTCTGTATTCTGTCAGTCGCCTAAATGTGCCTTGAAAATCCTGGAAGTTAATCCTGAAGTTCATGTCAATGAAAGCACCAGCTCTGCAGGGAGCACAAGGAGCTATCCGACTTCACAGGGGTGTTGTATGAGGAAAAAAATTGCCTGACAGCAGAATACGAGTCAGAAGAGGAAGGTGTATGGGACCTGAGTTGCAATGGAAACAAGTCAATGAGATTAACTTTTCCTGCTTGCTCTTCCTCATTGGCAGTGTTTCTGCCTGACCTCCTTCCTGCTGCAGAGAGTTGCTGTGCAGCCCCAGCAGATCAGTTTGCACCGCAGCTGCAGAAGCTGTACCTCCTTCTGTGACTGGGTGCCCGCCAGAACTAACACAGCTGATCAGCAGTGACAGTAGGTAACAACATTGAAAGGACTAGAAGAGTCATTAAAGAGAGGATGTCTGTCCACTTACGCATTCCCATTAGCTGAAAATTCACTTTGTGCATCTGCAGTAATTAGAAGAAAATAACGTCTGTAGAGTAGCCCTCCAGATTTTTGATCCTGGATTGCTGTAAAAGAGATTCATCTCCACAGAAGTCCTTTGGTTTAATTTCTTTCTCTGCTTCTCTATTTCTCCCTCTCACACATGGTCGTACAGAGTTCCACAAGAAAAGATGGCAAGGTGACAGGCAAGAAATCAAAAAGTTTGTACTTTTGATTTCTGCTGTCTCCTCCCTATTCTGTTTTCTCCTGAGGTCATCAAGGCTCTGGCAGGGTTTTCTCAGTTTTTCTGGCCAAATCTAATTTCTGTAGTTGATTCTGCTTCAGTAAAGCCCTCTATATTTTCCTTTTTAGAAGCATTACTGTCAAGGGCTAGTGGAGAGGTGCCAGAGTCTGTAACTTCTCAGTCAATAAAAATATCTTCAGCAACACTTTAATTCTGGTCAAGTATTTCCTTAAGTATTTCAGAAATTATACTGAGTTATTAATTAATAATGAAATTTAAATGTATCCCTGGGTAATGATTTTCTGTGCTAAGTTAAATACCAACCTTGGTTCTGCAGTTCCATTTGCACTACAGTCACTTGATTTAAATCGCTTTTGAAATGGTGACTTTACTAAAATTTTTTAATGTTTATAATTCATATTTAGTTTTCAGAAGAGATTGGGAAACTTGAAGACAAAGTTGAAAGTGCCAATAATGCTCTGAAAGCAGACTGGGACAGGTGGAAGCAAAACATGCAGTGTGATATGAGGGCAACGTTCACTAATGTGGCTGAGAATAATCTCCATTATTATGAAGAGGTAAAACACTTTCTCATAGCCATGTTATTGTTTCACTTATTATTTCAGCGGAAAGTCCACGGGTTGTCTGTAAAGAGGAAGTTTTGTATTTCAGTTCAAACCTGTGTTAACTTCAGAATCACTTTTTGCAGGAAGAAGGAGGCAGTTATCCTTAATTTGACACGTTTCAAGCAGTTGTATTTTATTTGTACCCAAGTGGTTGATCCCGAGTTCGTCATCGACAGAGGGCACTCTTGTATTACTGAGCACAACAAATACCTTTTTCATTCCAGTGTCAGCTGCTGTGTTTCAGTTTGGAAACCTTTCGCTGTAACTGCATTGAAGAAGCCCTCTGGAAAGCTCAGACCTGTGTAAATGATCTTGTATGAGGGAAGTGTTTAAATGTGATTCCATTTCAGACAGCATATTCAGGAAGTCCTCATCGTTATTTCTCTAAGGAATTGTCTTTCATGAAATAATCAGACTTTACGAGGATAAAGAACAGTACAATTTTCAGAGGTCAATATGAAAAGCTTATTGCACTAAAAAAATGCTGCAAGCATATACAATTTATATATTGGAACTTCTTAGAATTGAAACTTCTTCTTTCAGAAAGAAAGAAAAGTGGTTGAAATTAGATTTTTATTTTCAACTCAAATGCCACGGCTAATATTCTTGGTAAGAATTCCCTTTTGCAAGAATATGTACTAATAAAGAGAACTTGAAAGCATGTAACGAAGTATGTTAAGCGTTCTCTGAAGTTTCCTCACGGGGAACATGTTGTTGAATTAATTGCACATTGTGAATATACCCCAGATGTCTTGGGTTTTTAAAAGAATTTCTTCTTATTTTGGGAAAATGGTTGGAATACACTACGCCATCTATTAATCATAAATTAGTTGTTTTCACATAAATATGTTGACAACTGTAACTTCCTGCCCTGTATTCTGAACGCGTTATGGCTTGCCCGTTAGCCAGTGAGTGTGTCCTGATTTTACAAATCATTTTGTTAAACCACAATTGAAACAACAGAGCTCTTGATCATTACGTCTAATTAATTAACATACAGTCCATGAGATGGACAGACATTGACAAGCTGTTGTTACATATTAAGATCAAAATATTTTCTGTAATCCGGCAGCAAGCTTTTTACATCCTTTCACATTTTCTTGTGCTGTTGATGATCTCTGACTTCTCTATCAGCAAGATACGTTAAAATGATGTTAAACGTATTGGAATATTTTGTTAATGAATGATTAGCTAAATTAAAATACAAAAATAATTCCTTGGTTCTCTTTCCTGCCTAGAAATGATTTTTGCTGAGTTAGAATTTTGATTCAGAATGCCAAAGCTCATACTGTACATGAAATTACTATCAGTAAGTCACAAACTGCGGAAAATGGTTCAGCTGTGCCTGTAAGTGCCTGGGGTTCTTCTTAGACAGCCTCTGAAATACTGGGCAAACTGGTTCATATTGAGACATTATTTTTTTTGGTGGTGCTTTTCTTGAATATTGAAATCAGCATAAAATGTATGTGCTGTTACATCTTGGTAGATCTCGATTGTAGAAAAGAATACTTTCTCTTACTGCAGCAGTTGTAGTAATAGAAAAAATTGTGCTATCATTCCTTGTTTGCAAACTGAGAGCTTACCATTATTTTTTTTCTGTTTTATCATAAAATCATTATCTTAATCCTGGCATTCAAGAGAATTTGATAAAATTAATACTAGTTTGGGAATTTTGATCTATAATATGCATGTTTATTTGAGACCTGTAGTTAATGCTGATGGTTGGGGAAGTAATCCCTTGGAGAAGAGATCACTTGTCAGAGGCCCATATATTACAAACTACAGGTGCGTAATGCACTCTTGAAAACAGCAGAAAAAGAAACCTTGGTATCTTCTTTCACTGTCTGGAAGTGAAACTTCAGGATGGGAATCTCAGAAACCTGAGAATCAGATTATGATTTTTATGCTTTCAGTAGAAAACAAAATCCTTACCTTAAACATAGTAGTTTGAGTCTCTCCCACTCGATTCATGCAAAACCACAGTGTCTGTTACAGTGTTTTTCACATGTTCATCATTACTTGCATTATTAGCATTCTCTCATGTCAGAAGTTTCATTACTCATT
>NW_010235011.1:4187-6913 GCF_000690775.1 Eurypyga helias
CTTCTGATGCACCATTTGATGCTTGCTAAGCCTTTTCTTGCTGTCCCTCATCTTACTTCTTGCTTTTTTTGTTCCCAAAGCATGTTCTGTGCATGCTACCAGACACCGCGGATGCCATGGATATGATGCAGTTGCCCAGCTCTTCTGTCCATCTCATATTAGGAATGATCTTCTGCTTTCTAACTCAGCCCCTACCTGCTTCTCCTCCTTTCCACATCTTTTTTTATCCCAGTTCAAATACTAATCTTGCCTCTCCATGAGCAGTGTCCCATTCCCTTCACTATGGCAGTGTTTCACTGTGGTCCTCGTTATTCCTGTCTTGCTCACTTTATTTCCTAGGTGCACAGCTGAACCAGGAGTTGTTCCCGTGAGTTCTCTGCATCCCTTAAATTTCTGAGAACTACACAATAACCAGGAGTTGTTCCCGTGAGTGGCCGTTCTCTGCATCCCTTAAATTTCTGAGAACTACACAATAACGAGAGACAGGCGTCATGTTTTCTGGTGGCTTTTTCAGTAGATAATCCAGTCCTTCAAGACTGTACAGAAGTAAAGCCAGTGTGATCGAGTACAACAAACATAGCAGTGTGTCAGAGTACGTGAGAATTTCTAGAATGTTGCTGCCCCTCTGTCACGATATGGGCAAGGAGTATCCAATCCAAATCCAAATCCATTTGGATTTTCCATAGTTGTAGTTGCCTCAGCATTCTGCTGCCGACGTGTCAAGCATCACTTAGCAGGCATGCAGTATGTCTCCTTTAAGCTGAGTTAATGTTCATGTTACATGAAGTGCTGAATTGTCTTTCTGCAGATTTACTAATTCAAAACAGGAGGTATTTCTGTAGCCTTCCATTTTATTGACTATCTACATTTAATATAATTGAATTAGAAGTGTTCCTTTGTTTCTACAACTGTGGAATCATTGATCTCTTTGTGTCTCTCAGCGCTGTGGTAACAAAGACACTAATTAAATTAAGCCCAGTATTGCAAATTTATGGGTTGCTCCTATGTAGACCTATGGGAACGAAGGCTTTTCTGTGATAATGTACAAACTATGTTACAATAAATACAATGTTTTAGTAGCCAAGAATTACCATGACTGACCATTTGGTATTCCTTTAGCTGGTCTCAAGAGTTCATAGACTACTTCCTTTACTTCTGGAAAAGAGTTGAATACATGCTTAAGTCTCTCTGTATTCCACGAAGGCTCACAGCCAATAACGCACTGTGTTAATAATGACTGTGAGTGCATTGCTAAACCAAGGAGGGTTTCCTGAAAAAATAGGAGAAGGTTTTAATTTTTTAAAATTCAGAACTTTACTCCTGTTTCTGAAGCAAATAGCATCAATCTGTTTGCCTGACCGAGCAAAGTTCTTGAATGAACTACGTGTTCACACCATACCACTTACTCTGCTCCTTCTCTCCCTGCCTGAGGTGCGACACCGTTGTGTGACGCGGCCCACCTTAGTCCAGAAGAGGCATTTACTCAGCACCTGAAATAAAAAAATCTCCGCAGGGTGGAGCTTAAAACTGAGAAAGCTGAATGTCACCAGGCATGTTGCCATTAAGTAGGTATAGATACTCTCCAGAGCCCTAAAGATGGAGTGTTACTAGAAACACACCAGAGATGCAAGGAAGCTGGGGGGGACTTTTTACAAGGGCCTGTAGTGATAGGACAAGGGGTAATGGGTATAAATTGAAATCAGGGAGGTTTAGATTAGATGTCAGGAAGAAATTCTTCCCGGAGAGGGTGGTGAGGCACTGGCACAGGTTGCCCAGAGAAGCTGTGGATGCCCCATCCCTGGAAGTGTTCAAGGCCAGGCTGGATGAGGCTTGGAGCAACCTGGTCTAGTGGAAGGTGTCCCTGCCTGTGGCAGGGGGGTGGGAACTAGATGGTCTTTAAGGTCCCTTCCAACCCAAACCGTTCCGTGATTCTGTACAGAGTTATTGGTAGTGGGGGTGGTGTTATCCTTAGCTAGCATGTCTGAAGTCTTCCTTGGTACAAATAGCAAAACCAACCAGGCAATGTTGGACTCTGGTTTCAAAGAGCAATTAAACATTTACTGGTTTTACCTTTTGTTTTTCTCGTGTTTGTACTATAGTCTCTAGGATATTTCCAGCATAAAAGACACCGAAACACTTTAATTTTTGTCAGCAAAGAACTTCCTACTCAGGAAAAACCACCAGAATAAGTGGCTAGGTTTTACAGCCCCATCCAAAGACTAGTTAGACATTATAAATCCAGCAAATATACCAGCGTTTGGTTTTCCATTGCTCATGAGGTAGTAAATGCAGGAAGATTGAGTTTATTTCATAATACAGAGTGACAATTACTTTTTGGCATTGAAAGAACATTTTTGTTTCTTGAGCATGGATAAGCCTTTGTTTGACAGCGTAGCCTCTATTTTTCTCAAAAAACTAATCCTCTTAAACCTTTGCAGCTCCATCAGATAAAAAGCTAAGTTTATCTTTGATAGAGTAAGATTCCTGTTGGTATTGACACAGCTTACTCTTTTCGAAAAATAGAAATAATTTCCTATTTTCTTAAGTGTTTAAAGCATAATGTAGTTTATTCTGTGACCTACATTGTTGTACAGGCATAAATTGATCCAAAAGATTCATTAGGGCAAAACAATACTCCTTCCCTATTACAGCAACTTCCCTCTAACTCCAAAGCCTTTATAGATAAGTGTGTATATATATAAAGTTCTACATATAATAAATATATA
>NW_010235012.1:0-5043 GCF_000690775.1 Eurypyga helias
CCCGCCTTCCCTCCCACCTCCCACCTCCCTCCTCCACCCCCGGAAAAAGACTGGAACAGATGGGCTGTTTAATGAAAAATGCAGAAAACTGTTTTTCTACTAGATGTATGTGTAAAATACTGCTTAGTTCTAACAGAACCTGCATTCCCTGCAACCACATGTCTTCAGTCTCCAAACCAGAGTAAATTGCGAAGTGGAAGAAAACAGCATCTATATTAAAAACTAATGATGTAAAAAATGTCTTCAGTAATAATAATCTAAAATGTGAGTAACCTCAGACATGCTGCCTCCCTCCATTATGGAAATTTTAAAATGTATTTTCTCAATTCAAATGTATGCCACACAGTTAGCAATACATACTCACCCTATTACACGAAGCATACCTTGTCACCGGCAGTGTGGCAACATACTGCCTATGTTACCAAGAATAAAGATGTATTTGTTTGTCCTTAGGACAGGATTTCCTCAATTTATCTTCATTCAGATTTGTTAAATATTCATTTATTCATTGCAGAATCTTGCATATTTCCTTATTCTGCACGCAGAAAAAGTGTTAATAAGGGACCTTAACTATAAACGATATTTTCCTGTCATTTGGTTGTTTCTAAATATACCAGGAAGCACTTGATCATACACTGAATATACCAGGAAGCACAGCTTGATGGAGGTATTTTTTTCCTCTTGTCCTTCTTATCACTGGCACAAACCAGCATATTTTGTAAAATCATAAAACTGTTTGATGCTTTGTGTTACTTATTCTGCTGTCTTACAGGTGCTGGAAATAGGAATCTGTGCAGCAGAACTGTAAATGATTTACATAGCATCTCCATGGCATTAAATTCTTCCTTATAAAATGAGCCCTCCTCATCACAGGGACACCCTCTATCCCCTTTATATGGTCCAGGACCAGCCAGTTCAGGGGAAGTGTGCTCAAGAGGAATATGGCCTCATGGGAATTCACATGGATCAAGTTATTTCTGTAGCACATTCTACTGATGGAGGAGCAGAAGACAAAGGGGAGAAAAGTGCCCATCATGTTTGAAGATGGAGTCCTTGTGTGAGTGGAAAATACATGCTTTAGCTGCTACCTCTTTGTAGAAACTGAAGCAGGCCAGTTCTGGCTGGCAGGCAATGTAGAATTGGAACACATTTGCTAATGAAAGGAAAAGCTTTCCAAAAATTAATGTGAATGGGGGTAGGGTCAGAACTGATACACAAACACACATCAGATTGTAGACATAGTAATGATTCATATTAAATTCCTAGTACTCCTCTGCTGGCCACAGTCCTCTAAGGAGGTCTGGCTCTCTTGGCCTGAGTGCTGTTCTCGTGCTGGGGTTATGTCACACAGCCAGGACTAACCAGTTACCGACTAATCTGAACCCCAGGTGATGGGAGGGAGGGAGGGAGGAGATGGCCCAGCCTATTTGAGCCCTACCCTACAGTGTACTGGTAGGACGTCCGGCACCTCCTGTCACCTGCCACTTGTGAACCTCTCCATGAATCCATCATCTCCCCGTTGCCTGTGTGATCTTGGCCCAAGGAAGACTCAGGTAGGTGGCTCCAAGGATAAGGGAGGTTGGGCAGCTGCATTCCTACAGGCTGGATTTTACCTGTGGGATTACGAATGGATATGTCACACTCTAAATTCTGGAAAAATCTTTTATTCAAAACAACACATAGAATGCATTCCCACTCACTTGAAACACAGCACTAGTAGACGAGAACCAGGAATGAAAACAATCAGGAATAGCCCAGAATAGCTGCACGGAACATAACCTGAATAAACTGGAAAAACCAGTGAGCAACACAGTTTGTTTGAAGTCTGCTTGACACTGAAAGGATCGCTGTATGAATGAACTGCCATTGCTCCAGGAACGTGGGTGATGCCAAGACCTCTGTCAGCCTTAAATAAGATATATGAAATTACTGGGAGGAGATTGAAACGTTAGGTGTAAAGTGGCTTAAAAAGTTTCCCTGGTGCCCAGAGCCTGAGTTACTCTGAAGCCTCTGGGAAGTCTGCTAGGTTACTGTAGTCATGCGGAGCACTGTCTAAATTGCACAAGTGTCCCCCAGTCATTCTAGGGGCCAGGATGCTGCTTGGACTCCACAGCATCTCCTTCCAGAACGCCTGCTCCTCAGCACACATACTTGCACTGGAGTTTGGAGGATCTCTACAAAGCTTATTCCACCTTCTTGACATCAAAGGGATCCTTTCGCTGCAGAATTGGGACTTTTATGACTCCTTTCTGCTACATTAAAGGAGCTGGATTGAGGATCTTCACCATTTGTGCGAAAGACTTCCTTCTTCTGCGCTCACTTGGGGTTAAACAAACAACGTATTTTTATATGGCCCTCAAAACCAGCTTGAAAGCACCAGAAAATCAGCTGCAGCAAGCTGTGTTCTGCTACCAGCAGCAAAGCAGAGGAAGACTTCGACATCTGTGGTTTTATTTAGAACAACTGTGCCCAGGACAATTGCTACAACTGCTGGTTGACAGGCAAAGAAATCTCACTTGCTGGTCCAACTTCAGTTCAACAGTCTGAAAGGACTGGTATGGGTGTTCATCTGAAGGCCACCGGGTAAAAGAAGATTCTCTGGCATGAAGACTGCTGTCACCAGTACGTCTTACCGGCTGCATTAGCAGAAGACAGCATCCCTGCCACTGGTGGGGTTTTTTGTTTGAAATTCAGGATGGACACACCTCGGGTGAATATTCACATTGCTGCTGTTCACATTTTATCTTCTCTATGGATAAATTCACAAATGAGGTTGGAATTAACACTTGCAAGGAAGGGAACAACTCCCCAGTGAACTCCAATCTGTTCAGTAGAGAAGCAGTTATGCATTCTTGGGGGTGGGGATTGGCTTCAATATGTCCAATTTTGCAGTAGTTGCAAGATGCTCATTTGTTCTTTATGTCTTTATTGATGTCAGGCCATGACACGAACTACACACAGCAGGTTTTGGGACCCTGACACCTTTCCTATAGCAGGGTTTAGAATGTCCATAAAACGTGTGATTGCTCATTCCTAAAACCAAGGGAAATAGTAAAGCTGTTAAATGTGGTGGATTAGTCAAAACACAAAAATGAAAGAAAAACCTTGTATTCATGAATTCCTTGTGGTACTTGTTTGATGTTTTCCCCAAGAAGTTAGAGCTATCTGCGCTTCCTGATTTGCGTTAAGCAGCAGAGACATTCAGTCTAGCTGCCAACAGCTTTTGCCGAAGGTTAGCAGGCTGGTGGCCACCAACTCTAGCTGAAGAGGTTGGTTTGTTGGTTTTACAAAGACATCTTCAACTTGCTGATATTTTAGCTAAATTCTAGCTGGAACTGGCAAATTTCATACTTTTAATAACCATGATAAGTGCATGGATAAACCAAGCAGGGTGATTTAAGCAAAATTTTAAAGCTGAATTTACACACCAGTTTGCTGTGAAGAGTTCTAAAGTTCCCCTTAGTTCAAAAGGGACTTGCAGAGCTCTTCAAAGGTCTCATTTTATCCAGGAGATACAAGTCACCTCTCCCTGTAAACTCAGGTGAGTCAGCTGTTTTGGAAAGTTCATGGACTAAGGAGGGAGATGGGCAGAAAAACGTGTTCTTGTTTATACTGTAGTAACAAACAGCCACTAGTCCCTTCCACACCTTGCTAAGGCATCACAGACCAGAAGCTTTGTGGTGTGTGGCTGGTGACAGCTGTGGCTGTGTAAGAACCTTCCAGGGCATGAACGAGGGGCTGCGTTCTGCTCCCCTCCACCTCAGCTTTGGAAGGAGGAAGTGCATAAATCCAAGGACCTCTCCCATTCCTGCCCTCTAATGGTGGCAGCGTCCCCAGAGAGAAAATCCCACACAGCAAAGGTGAGGGCCCGCCTCTAAAACTCTGCTTGAGCTGAACAATGTGGTTTTGCTGTAGCCATTCTGTCATTCTGAACAATTCAGAGAGAGACATCTAATTCCTCAACATTCCCTCATTTAGGCTGAGTAGTTTTCCTGTAACAGCTAAAAAGCTTGATTCTGTACTGGTTTGCATTGAGTCTACCTTTTTAAATTTGAGCAGCCTGGACTAGAGGAGGGTGTCCCTGCCCATGGCAGGGGGGTTGGAACTAGATGGTCTTTAAGGTCTCTTCCAACCCAAACCATTCTGTGGTTCTGTGATCAGAGTAGAACTGGGCCTTTTACTTGCCTACACTGAGCATGTTCCACCTTTGTGCAGCGTTGTCATGACAAATCATTTCTACTCTAAGCTTCACATCTCCTAATTTCCATTTTTCTTCACCTTTTTTAATTAAGTGTTCAGAATATGCCTGCACACGCGAGTGACTGCAAGCAGCAGTGCCGTAGGGATCCATCTGAACCTGCCCTGTCACTGAACAGCAGCCCTAGCCGGAAAGGCCCATCACTGTATCCTGAAATATTCCTGAAGCGGGATTGCCAAGTGTGACATATAGTGCGGTGATGGACCTGCCGTGTGTTCCTGTGGGCACTGTCCTTGCTCCCCTTTGGGTGGAGGGCTGCTGGGAGGGGAGTATCGCCCTGTCACCCAGGGCTGCCCTGGATGTGGGAAGCCATCTTCCGCTCAGGACGAGGCAATGTGTGCGTACAACCAGCATGGCACACACCCATCTGCAGGGACCAAAATCAGGGCTAAAATGGAGGACGGTGTAAGTTACATGGTGAAAAATGGCTCTCAACGGGGCCTTCCCATGAAGGAGACAGGAATGGTGTAAATCTCCTCAGATCTGACTTCCCCCTAAATGCGACACCAGGGTTAAGGCAGAGATAAAGCCCAAAAGCACCTGCTGGGCATTTACACCCTACGCCTGCTCCTCATGCCCTCCCGCTCCTGAATGTCAGGCAGCTCAGCGTGCTCTGCCCTTCTACAGCAGCGAAATCCGTCTTCATCTCCCATTTCTTGGACAGGCCCTTGTTCAGCATTCTTATCACTTTTCTGCCTCTGATTTGATTTTCTCTTTGCCCCCAAATTCAATTTTCCAGCAGATCATCCCGGCTGCCCGCGAAGGCCGCCCCGACCGCAGGCAGC
>NW_010235013.1:0-2713 GCF_000690775.1 Eurypyga helias
AGCATCCACAGCTTCTCTGGGCAGTACGATCTCTAATTGTAGACCCAAAAAGCAAAGAAATAAGCCTTCCACTGACTTTGGTAACAAGGTTTTAGATGACCTTTTTCTCCACAATTTGAGGCCTGATATATTAAATCACCTAGATAGTGAGCACATGTTGGCCCTAAGGCTGTAAAACAACCATTCTATACAATGAGGGGCAAATGCAAGTTTAGGGGATTTGAAAAACTCTCACCATTCATCAGGAGATAAGAACAATCCTGTCAAGTGACCAAAGGCTTGTTAGAAACAAGGGAAAATGCTGCATGCATTCATTCAGTGTAAAACCAACCAGCCAACTAATTAACCTCCTCTGCCTGCTAAAGGCCCTAAGCCAACAAGAGGTTTTGTTCAGTTGGAAAGTGAACATGAGTTCTTCCGTTAAAGAATTACTGTGTTCAGATTCCCACTGTAAATAAAATGCTGATATGTACCTGAAAATGCTGTGTCTGTCACTTTTCTTGTCACAATAGGTTAATTGGATTCAACTTCCTATGGAATCTCCATCTAGTTCATACCGTTGCATGTTTCATTTATTTCTAACTTTACTTCAGCTTCTTTTCAAAACTCAAAGCTCCCTTTGAACTTTTGCTACTCACATTCTGATTCCGCTATCTCCAAGCCTTCTGTGAGTCTTCAGGTGCTTACTCAGCTTAATTTCCTTATTACTCAAGTGCTGTTTTTCATGTTGACATACACTCCTGTGGCTGATACCAGAAAAATATCAGGTGGGACCACTAATGTTCAATATAAGTTGAAAAATAAACCTTTCTCCAAAATGATGTCCTTCCCCATTCTCTGTTGCGTCCTTTTAAATCTGCATCTGAAACCAGTGTTTACCGGTTATTTTGAATTCTAATTCAGATAAAAGCTTCAAGACCTGAAGACCTTTTTTCCTTACTGACTGGTTAAACACCAAGCAGGTGTACAGAATCAGTAATGTAATGTTTGATTCAAAAGGATAACTCCATAAAATATTTGCGATTCTGAAAGACCTAATCACGTAGCCTACGGCAATTTTGCAACTTCCACAACTGTGTGGCCATGTTGGACTAGAAGTGACAGGAGATTAGCGTTCTGAAATCAGTCACGTGGCCACTGGCAAGTGAAAATGTCAGGTCAGTCTATCCACTATTTTCTACAGCACCAATAAAATCATAGAATCACAGAATGGTTTGGGTGGGAAGGGACGTTAAAGACCATCCAGTTCCAACCCCCCTGCCATGGGCAGGGACACCTTCCACTAGACCAGGTTGCTCAAAGCCTCATCCAGCCTGGCCTTGAACACTTCCAGGGATGGGGCATCCACAGCTTCTCTGGGCAACCTGTTCCAGTGCCTCACCACCCTCTCCATGAAGAATTTCTTCCTGATACCTAATCTAAACCTCCCTGTTTTCAGTGGTGCAAGTCTCTGTATTTTGAGCTATGGAGAACTCTCTCTTAGCTGTTAGGGGAGCATTTGGAAACATTTGGGTAGAATGGGAACATTCTGGCCATAGGCAGAGCCTAGCTATAGATCCTTCGACAGATCAAGAACACTCCAGAATTTCTGGGAAATTCTGCCATGTGTTACACATTTAACTTCAATTACATGTGCCAAATGTAATAAGCTAGTACCAGCTGTGGGTAGCTTTTGTATGGGGACAAGCATCTGCAAGAAAATCCAAATTGCCTGGCAATCGCATGCTTTCCTAGGGTGGTATCTGTTGATGTTTTGAGGTTTCCACTGCAGAAGTAGAAATGAGACACTGCTTGGGAGTGCCTGTTATGCGGACGCAATTGCATGTGCAAGGAAACATTTTTGAGGCTTAGTATGGGTTAGGAAGGAACGAATTTTGTGAGGAATGTGGTGGTAGTCTGGTGGTTATGTGTTCCTATTATTCTTCTCTGTTATACATATTGTGAGAAAACTACACAAAAGAAGTCAGGAAATGATCTCATAGACTCTTCTAGCCATCTTAATAACCACAGAGGTGGAAGGAAGCACAGAAACAGTAAGAATACCCAGGACACAAGGGTAGCTGGGATATGTTTTATCAGCTGTTTCCCTGTAGACTAAGAAATGGTATTCTTTCGTCTGGTTCAGACTTGACTGTACTTTAAGATGGATGCTTTGAAAAAGCTGACATAGAGCATGGTTAGAGAGAGACAAAAACAATTGGAGGGCCATTTTTAAAATGAAGAATTGTATTCTATATAAGATTACTCAGGATGCATGGAGTCAAAGGAAATGCTTGAGTGTCGCTGGAGTGCTAGCATAAGAGGGTTGTTTATGAAGAATTGCCTTGCAGGTACCACCTGTGCCAAGTTTGAGTAGGTGAGTGATGTCCTGAGGTGGGAAGGGCAGATGGAGGTACAGATTCCTCCCTTTTGCTGACTGTAGTGCCTGAATACCGGCTAAAAAAGCTCCTGGGCTACAGAAGTATGGCCCTGCTAGACTCACCTCAATAGTATGCAGGACTCACGTCTAAAGTTTGAAAAGAAAACGGGATTTGAGGACACAGAAGTAACAGAAAAACGAGGAAAATGCAATGCAGGTTTGCCTACCCTAGCTCACCCAGGCTTAGGTGACACAATTTAACTGGTAATGCGTCTGCCACAAACAGAGAGGCGATACGGGCAACTCCTGGATGGAGAAGGAAGAGAGCCATGTGGGAAGCCCGGCGTCCGGAGC
>NW_010235014.1:0-4206 GCF_000690775.1 Eurypyga helias
TCCCCTTTTCCAGTCATCGGGAATTATTTCATAATTCACCTTAAAAAACCAACAAAACCCCACTATGATATTAGCAATAGTCTGGAATAATCAAAGATGCTTCAAAACAAGTAAGCATATCAACTGAAACATCAGAAGATCTTCTTCTTATATAACTTGTTCTTAAAACCAAATGTAAACAGATTCCAAAAGCAACCAACACATTTGGATGTCTGATTAAACACATCTGGAGATCTTTTTAGTGGACTGGTGCTTCACATCTAATGAAAACAACCACCACCACAACCCACAAGTTCACCAGAATTGAACATCAAAAAATTACTTAACACTTAAAAAATGTCATTTAGAAACAGGAAAGCAAAACTTACTTGTAGCTATTATCCTAGAATATTAAAAAAAAGTGCAAGCTATCACTCCCAAATCCATGCTGCTTTTGAGAGAGTAACT
Organism: Eurypyga helias; assembly: GCF_000690775.1. Lineage (NCBI taxonomy): Eukaryota > Metazoa > Chordata > Aves > Eurypygiformes > Eurypygidae > Eurypyga > Eurypyga helias. The sequence goes on from NW_010235014.1 coordinate 448, forward strand.
GTGCATTTAGCATGTCTGCAGCTTTGTTTTATAAGAAATGCTCCGAGTTGCACACTTATTCCTCTTTTTTTTTAATTATTCACATCAGTGTTGAACCCGACTGTATTTGTCCATTCTCTGAGTCAAAACTGTCTTTTCATACAGCCCTTGGCTTGTTTACACATTCTCTCCCTCTCCCACTCAGCTGTTTCACTGTCCCACTGTTCTTTTACTGCCATTAGCAACGGTATGTGCTCTTTATAGACAAAACACTACTCAGAATCTATGTTAATCACTAGGAGTAGCATATGACCTTACCATGAAAAGAAGCTTTGCACTGGTTTGGTTCAGACCAGCAATCGAATTCCAGCTCAGGGTATTTGTCAGTCCCCTCTAGGGCACAGTCAGTAAAGCCATTTCCCAAACCAATGGGCCCACTATTGCTAACAACAGAAGAGGAGGGATGCGGAGCAATCACAGGGAAAGACGACAGTGCAGGCTCAGTCAGCATGTTCAAAACCAAAAAAAGCCCCAAAGAACAGAAAAAGGAACAAGTGATGCATTTCTATTTCCCAGAAGAAACTTCTGCTACTCTAACTTCCCTCTGCCAAGGAAACAGCTCAAAATGGTACAAAGCACCACAGTTACATCCTGCCCAATTTCTAAGCCAATGTAGTAATTGCTTTGTTACCATCAGTTACAGGACTCTGTTGGTTTAAAAAGCCTCCTCCCTCCCAGCAGAGGAGAAAATCAGAAATACACATCAGAAATGCATATGCACTACAATTATCCATTTTTTTTTTTAAATCAAGCAAATGTCTCAAATACCACTACAGCCTCTGTACCTTAAATATGTCCAATCTGTTTTTCAGTCAAAAGCAAAATATTAAAGCTGTACAGTACCCACATTTTACAGAAACTACTAATCAGATTAAAGACTTAGTAAGACAGCCTTCCACTCAGAACATCAGGGAATAGAAGATAATTGTTCTTGTGCTCTAGGACCATGCATACATTAATGAAGTACTTTGTTCAAAGACAAACCCCATAATTGATATGCATATGTAGTAAGATATAAGGATAATTCCTACCCATAAACCAGTTACATATGCTTTATCATCTGCAATCTGGCAAGTGTTTTAAGTCATGAAACACCATTACAGTGTATGCCGTTTAAATAAAACTCCACTAATAAGTGAAGAAGTAGATTGCTCTCATCCATCATATGATTCAAAATAGCATGCTTAGTACATACTCACGCAACAAACGTGTGCACCAAATATGTCCTCTTACAAAGCTGATTATATGCTTTTAGATAGCCCTCAAATAAATACCTTATGTCTGGTACTGCAATGTGTCTAGTACATCTTAAGAAAACCTATGTCTAAGCTTCCCCTTCATGGCCCCTCGCAGTTCCAGGCAGAAAATTACCATGTTGAACTGGGAGAAACACAGCCCCTTACCTACGAAACAGCTAAGTCGCACAGCACTGGCTGACAGCAAGGTGAGAAAGCACTGATGGCAGCTGCTGAATTACAAACCGGTAAGAGAATGCACGACGTGCTGTGCTGCAACACTGTTAGCGACCTCCTCAACACCCTGATCCAGTTATCATCAGGTGAGGGCAGAAACACAACATCCTCTCCAAGGGACTAGAAATCCAGAGCGAGGGACGGTTCCTGACTGGTTTTCCTTTGCAGCCTCAGAACACAACTTGCAGGTCAAACACAGACTTACATCCACAAGTATGTGAAATGCCTTTAAGGCTGAGACAGCGAGTGCTTTCCCACTGGCACGCATGCAGTGCGGCAGAAGTAACAGTCCAAGTGGTTGCTGGGCCACAAACACAGTACTGGGTTTTTTCCTCTACATTCTGCCAACAAAAGACTGGAAGGCTTGAGACAGTTAACGAGGGGGCAAACAGAAAATCTGGATCTTCCTTTAATCTTTACTTGAGAAATCAGATTAAGATACAACAGTTAAGCACCACATTTTATTTACATCTCTGCCTGTGCTCAAGAATACAGAAAAAACCCACCCCCAAAGGTTACAAGACAGTGGTGTGCATTCAAGATAAAATGTTGGAATTACCATTCCCAAACATACTCTGTGCTATTTCATAACATGTCTAGGCCGATTAAGTGAGCAAACCAAATAAAATAGATTTAAAAAAACCTGTTCTCTGAAATATCTGCACAACACCTTCCAGAAAATCAGCAGAGTCTCACAAATAATAAGTTATACATACTGGCCACAATAAAGTGACATGTTGTCAAGGAAAGATGCTTCTCAAAGGCTACAGAATCACTAAGCTTAAAAGAGATTGCTTCTTCGATGCTGCATATATTAGGAAGATGTACAGGATATTTGCAAAACGAGAGACCATGGCAAAACCTACATTTAAATTCAGAAAAAAAGATCAGAAAGTTTTCTCAATAGTAACTCAGGGGTTTGTTTTCCCTATCAGTTTCATAACAACACGTCAGAAGACTGAATTCCTTGTAAATGTGGTAAGCAGTAGTTTTAAGAGACCAACAGCTACATAATCATCCTACACACTGTTAATTGTATCTGGCATTACTGCTCAAAGCTCCTACACAGAACGTCAGCTGACTGCCTGAACAGTACTTTGTTCTTAGTGCCTTTGTTAATGACAAATTAAATTATACAGAAGATAGCTCCACAACCACCCTCACTTTACAAACCTCGACCATTACAGAACCACAAAAATTCTACGGCTTTATCTAGGGAATACAGTTATTTCTTAACATGCTACAACTTGCGTCCTTAATCTGCAAATTACCACAATCCATGTTTACGCCATGGAGAACCGTGTTGCTTCAGAGGAAGGGAAAAAAATAGAAGAAAAACATTCCTAGAAACAAAATCTCAGCAAGAAAGGACTTACTACATGTTCAGTTCTACAGAGACCATGACTTCCCTTGTGTCCTGAAGATGACAAAAATACAAACATCAGAAAACTGCCTTTTTTTTTAAAAAAAACACTACAATCTGGTCTTAGTTTTGCTGTTCTGGTCATACTGATGATCTCTTTCAGCCTCTAACGTATCAAAGAACTAAGTGACAAACATACATTTCAGGACACCTGAAGAAAACATCTGTCTCGGGACTCTTAACACTGATGTTTTAGCAAATTCAGGTAAGAGAGTCACCTTAAACTCTCTGATCTTTATAAGACCATCTTCCTTAATGTTATTTAATACTATATATGTAATTACTTGTAGAATTACAACCTTCCTGCTACATTCGTAAACTTGCTGTAAACCAAAAGAACACTTCTCAAGTTTCTCTGAAAATAATAACGCACACACATAAAGTCACCAGGGTACGAAGCTCAAAGAGCCTGGCTGTCACGCAAAACCAAGAGATGCGATAAAACCTACGCCCGGTTTTGAATCGGAACACAGCGGCATAGCCCGTATCGCTTCACTGACCTACTTTCCATCGGTTTGTGTAACAACACACTGTGCAGCGGAGGAAACGTAGTAACGTCCCGGGTCTTTATTAAATAGGTATTCCTCGCCCTGGAAGCAAGGCGCTCACTTCTCCCACGGGTACGCTGAATTCCTCCGATCCCTTCGGGAAGCACGCACGCCCGTTTCCCAGGCGGGACGGTCAAGGCAGCCCTCTGACAGCGCCGGCTGAGGCAAGCGCCGCGCAGACGGGGGTAAACAGTGCCCGCACAGCCCGGCGGGGCTGCAGCCAAGACCGCGGGCCGCCCGGCAACCCGAGCGGGGTGAAGGTTTCACAGGAGGGCTA
>NW_010235015.1:0-7544 GCF_000690775.1 Eurypyga helias
AGTCTCGAGACAAGGATGTCATGTGAGAAATGTCATTTGTATACTGCAGATTTTAAGACTGCCACTTAGTACTTCCAATGCTGTATGAAGCAATTTTTTTGCTACTTTCTATGAATGGCTGTGCATTTAGTTTTAAAACTTCTAAGCTGTAACTTGTTTTACATGGTGCTGACAGCTTGAAGGTTTATCTGTCCCTACATCAGTTCAGGCATGTTCCCCTTTTATCAGGACCAGTTTCCTTTAAAGGAAAACTTAGATTTTTAGCCTCAATGATTTAAACAATCTTATGAGATAGTACTGGTGATTAATAGGAGATGTGATGAAAAATGCTCAGAAAAAAAATATCATTTCCTTAGGTGGCAAGTCAGCTCTTCCTTCAAAGATGTGCTTATACATACAAACTGATGACTCATGGACTTAACATCCACAGGGAACCAGCATTGTGGTATTTGAAAGTGTCTGGCATATGAAAATATCATTTAGAGATTAATCTCACATACTGTCCATCTGCCCTCAAAATCCATCCTTCCATCTGAGGCTGGCTATATAATCTGTATTTTGTATTACTATGTACTTACCAAATGGCAGAACTTTAAAAACAAAAATTTGTTTTCAAAAATTATTTTTTATTTGCTTCGTTATGTATGTTTAGTGATCAATCATCACATCAGAAAATAAAAAGCATTAAAGCAGGTAGCCACATTAAGTCAAAGATGAAATTATCGTCAATATAAGAACCATATCTGTTATTTCCCATTAACGGCTTTTCTAATCAACTGTCTGATATCAGCACACACACTTGAAGATGCATTGAAACATCTAATATTTGAACACTGACATCTTCACATAAGCTTTACACCAGTCAACATAGTAGAAAATTTACCTTTTTCCTGACATGTTGATTTTTGGAAGAATGGGCTTTCACATGCTTTCGCAGGGAGCTTGGATCTGTATATCGTTTAGTACATCCTGGAACCTGACATGCATAAGGTTTCTAAGTCAAAAAGAAAAAGGATAAGGCACCTGTTAAATCACAGATGGTTTTAACTCAAGAGAAATCCTTTTGACCCTTGGGATGCTGCGAACTACATTACTACAGAATACAAACTTTGTACATTATTATAAGCAGAATGCTGTGTAATTTATTAGAAAGGGAAAGGAGTAAAATAAGGCTTATAAGGAAGAAAAAATAAAGGAAAGCTTTTATTATTGCAGTTTTCATTGTTACCTTTTTTTTTTTTTGTAATCACTACAATTAATATTGCTAGTTATACTCACAATTCTTCCACCCTCAGAGCAATCTTTGACTTAATCAGAAATTACATTCTTTAGTGAATCAGGTAAAGAAACTGCAGTAAAGGCCCAGACAGACTGTTTAGGATTATAGATCTGCTTCAGAAAAAGAGAATAAGAAAAAGTGTTAGTTTACTACATTACAAAGAGAGCAAACAAAAACCAAAGCAAGAATTGAATACTGACATTTCAAAAATATTACACACAAAAATACACATTTTAATGTGAAGTATAAGACGAACTCCACATTTTCTAAGGACTCGTCATTTTAGAAAGATACTGGTCCTATAATACCTTTATAGTTCTCTTAAAAGAAAGCCCAATATATGTAACTCACCAAATAAATACAAATCTCTATAAATATCTCCTTCTGCCTGTTCTAACCTATCTGTCTTCCCTGAAGACTTGCAGGTCCACAATACAGAGTATTAAATGAATATTAGGTCCAGCTGTTTGCTGAAACCAGGTATTTCACAATTTAGCCATTTATATTTCACAAAGCATTTCTGAAAACACCTTATACAAATGATTAACTTACCAGCCATATTGTTGACTACTTGAACGGAATAATTTAAGTTTTGTGACAGCCATTTAACTCAAATGGCATTGTTATAATTTTCTTTCTGGACTTCTGTCCTGTGGAAACTGCTTGTCTCTGATGAAACAAATCTCAGCTGACTCAAATTCAAAAGCAACAGTTTGTTGGCATGAAAATTTTTGGATTAACAAATTTATTCTTCCTCTCTTGACTTTATAGCACATGACCCAGCCTTAAGTTTAACTGAGTTTTGTCAGAGAAACACAGTTGTTATGGCAGAGGGCTTCTGTGTCTTCAAGTTCCCTAAAGATCACCTAAGCGGAAGAAAGTTACTGCTTCTATATGCATCAAAGCCCATGGAGCTTTGGCCTTTTTACCAACTAGTTTGGCACATCTTCATCCACCCTTACATTACTGGGTCATTTCCGAAACAACTTAAACAGCCTCATCTGACACTTCTCCCTCGTGTCTCTAAGGTCACGAGCTACCTGCGGCCACCAAGCTGGAGGAAAGGCGCACACAGTCTAAGGTACGAGGGACTGCAATGGGACTTCTGCTTCCTTACAGTGTCCAAGTGTGTCCTCTGGTGCTTGGCGCGGTCGCTGGAGTTGCTGAATGCTTTCTGGCAGGCAGGGTACTGACAAAGGTACGGCTTTTCGCCTGTATGGCTCCTTAAATGAATCTTGAGATTTTCTAGTCTGGAAAAGGCTTTCTTGCAACCCTCAAACTGGAAAAAAGAAAGAAATTATATGAAAAGAAAGCACACATGGCAAACTGCAACTGCAATCACTGAGCAGGAGGGTGAAAGGGCTTGTGAAGACCTCCAGCCTGCTCTCGCTGGATACCTCTTGAGCTGAGGAAAGCCTAGCTTCCCAGTGTGGGTGTTTATACGGGGTCTGAAACATTTAGACCATAAGAATGTATTTAGCCTCCCTGCACATGGCTGAATTACTCCCATTTTACAGATGGGATACTGAGGACCAAAGAGACTGGTCAGCTCAGTGCGCATGCGCAGCACCACTAAACCTACCTGGGAAACACAGCCCCAGCTGGTTCTCCTGGCACACAGGAAGAATGGTCACTGCCCTGAACCAGCTACTCTTATCTCCGCTCTAGGCTTGTTTGCATATTGGCAACTGAGCCAAACACAGGCATCTCTCAGTACCAACCCAACCTACAGAGCAACAACAAAACCATGCAGGGAAATGTGTGCCTTGCTGCTGGTGATGTAAAAAATAAAATTATTTTTTAAATATTTCTTTACCTTTCTGCCATGAGTAAATCTAAGAGATACTAAAAACAATGGCAGGCCATCAAAATGGGATTTAACCCCTACAGGTAATCAATGATCAGATGGTACAGTATTTCTACACCTAGTCAAGTACTGCAGCTACACAGAAACCTATGTTTATATGAGCAGAAAAACAGTTCTTCATGCATCATGTTCCCATAGTATACTTTATCCTAAGGAAAACTAAAACCCATCAGTTCTATTTGATTCCAGCATTTTAATGTACATTTGATTTCAATTAGACTTGAATATTTACGAGTATTAGTTAGATGTATAGGCTTTTTTAATTCTATCAGCCAATATCAATTAATCCTGTTAGATTCACCTGCTGCTGAAAATCTTCCACTGCACAACATGCTAGTCTACAGTTCTTGTATAGTTGCAAAAATAATAATGCAATTACAGAGATGTCAAACATTTCTCATGCTCACACAAAATTTTCCACCATTTCTCTTCCTATTCATTTTACTCACCTGAAATGTGCCATTCTTCACTGATGTCAGAATAACACAAATAAATTTTATAATGTATTATTCAGTGCATGTATATTTACAAAAGCTGAAGTAGGAAAACACTGACATAATTCTGATCATAATTAGCATGCCTTTCTTACAAATCTGTGAGACATTCAAAAAAGAGAAAAAGCCAGGATATAAAATTTTCATCACTTAATTTTAAGCACTTCAGTTTTTTGGATTAATGCAAAAGAGTGTTACAACTTCAAAGAATAAAGTGCAGGGAGAAAATACAGAAAAAAGAAAAAGGTTTTGGCCTCTCCAAACAAACCGTGGAGGCTGGATTTCTGTTCAATACTCCCTAACAGCTTTTGTTTAGTTTTAGCAGCAGAAGGAATGTTGCCTAAGAAAACACAGTATATAGGAGAAAAACCCCCCGTTATCTATAAAATAGCAATAATAAAATCAAGCTTAATCAATTAAACCTTGAGAAAGGGGATGAACCATCCCCCACTATATCATAACTGCCATTTTATCTTTCACATGCATCAATTCAGAAAATTTCTCAACCCATTAAGCTTTTTAAAACATATTCATTGGAATTTATATATTCATGTTTATCCTTTTTATAAGGACAATTGTCAAAAGCAAGAAACATTACATTCAGTGAAGGTTAAAGCATGTAAATAAAAAGCAAAGGCAGTGCTATGACTTTAAAATACTCGTGTTCTCGTAAGTGTGCTGTTCATGTTTGTATACACAGATATGTTGTCAGTGTACAAGGTAACTATCCTGTAAAATTACAATATAATACATAGAATCAGACAACATAATCTGTGCAGCATGTAAAGCCTTTCTGAATGCACCAGGTATTTCTGAGCCCTGTCTGAAATTAGATAGCAAACTTTATCATGAAATATGAAATTTCATGTCATGAAATGTCATGAAGTATCATGAAATTTCATGAAGTATCAAATTAAATGAAACTTAAACCCTTATACTGCAGGAACAGCATGGTAATACCTGTGTGAATACTTTAATGTTAGTAGCAGATACTCAATGGCCAAGTGTTTAAGAAACCAGGAAGTTTTCACTGTAAAATGAACTGCTCTGATTATCTCAGTTTATCACCAGTGTAACAAAGACTGAAGACCTTGCTCTGGCAAACAGCTGTCTGAGATCTGATCCATTCAAAGAAAAGTATCTAGTCTAGATTTTAAAAGTCAGTGGCAGACAACCCAGATTCCTCTTAATCCAACTATCCCCTAATATTATCTGGTATTAATAATCTTCACTTTTTCCTAACTGAATTAGTTTTGCTTCAGCATCCAAACAGTGTACTTTGTCTTTTTCTACTATACTAGTGTGGTAAGTAATGTAAAAGATAACTTCTGACCCTAGACATTTTCTGTTATCAAGTTACTTAATTTTTCCTCAAATAATTTAAATATATATATAAACAAATTTGCTTTCTCACTGTAAAGAATGCTTTCTCAGATCTGCTTTGAAATCGATTCTAAAACCAAAACAAATGAAAATAAATAGCCTTAGAAATAGTGACACCTAAGCAGCATTTGATTTTACAATAACGTTTCATCCAACATACAACATAATATTACTATCCTATTCTGATACAATCACTCGTTTAGACTTGTAATGTCTTTTTTTATTTGAATCAGTTATACGCAGTGATCCTCAGCTATTTTTCAGCATCACTGCATTTGGGGGAGGATCATCTTTTATTTTTTAAGTGTGAAGGATAAGCATTTCCCTAGTCTATCGCCATGTGTGGGAAACTATTTTTGGGATATTATAATGAATACATTTCATTACGTGTTCCCAATCTGGTCTCTCTCTAAGGCTACACGGAGAAGGGTGTTTTTTCTTTTAAAATTTGATTTTGCTAAACATTAACTTTCCTATCATCATTAAATTGCAACAGCTGGCTTTCTGCATATCAACAGCTAGCCAGTGTCCACACAAAGTCTCAACAGCAAACCTAGGTACTTCAGTGACAGAATACATTTTGTTCTTCAATAAAACAGAATACATGCCTCAGGCAAGAAGCAGAAAAGACTGAGAGGCCCCCAAAAGGTTGTGCTATAGGGAAATGACTGGATGAGATACATCCAAATGATATCAGAAAGGTAGCTGTGACCTATGCTTGACAGGCAGGTGAAGAACTCTCCAAATCTCTGCCAAACCGACTTTGAGGAAATCAGCTCAACCCTATGTACACACCCAGGATGTACTAACCAGATGCTTCAAATGCATTCCTATACAGTTGCAAAAGACCAGTTCGTTTTGCTTAGTAACCTATTCAGCCATGGTGAAGTTTTGATGATGCAGAAGAGAAGAAAAAAATGCACCCAGAAACTAAGGTATCAGAACGGAGAAATTCCTCCCTGACTTTACGAGATCACCAAGACAAAAGGCTTTCCATGAAAAAGAATCAATCAACATCTCTGCCTTCCATGCCTCTACTTTATTAAGCACAATGGAAGCTACTTCTGGTCCAAGGACACATGGCATCATAACAGTGTTGGATTGGGTCTTCCCCAGTACATCCACACAGGTAGGAAACCCAGCTGTTTCACAGATGTACAGTTCAGATCAGACTGAGCACTTCCTTTGCCAGCTAACCCACATTTACCCATGACTGGCTGAAGATAACAACATAGAAGCACACTCTAAAAGCTTTTCACAAAATACGTTTTGGTTTTCTCTTGATGATTTTGTGGTCCCTTTCTGACTATTTCTGCATTCACCTGGGACAAGAAATATATGACAAATATTTCAATAGCAGTCTTACCAGTGCTAGACATTCAGGTAATGTGACTTTTGGGAATCAAATGATCTTTTTCACTCACTGAAGGATTATGTTAGCCTTGGTTAAGTCACAGCATTTTACAGAGGGCTTTCATTACAGTTCACAATATTAAATTCCCACTCAGACTCACTTTTTACAAGGCAGAATTTCTCATCTTGTAAATACAAGCAGTATATCTTCTCACTATATAAACTTCATGTTTATATTTATTAGCAAATAAAGGGCAAATTAATTATTTAACAATGTTTTATGTCTATCTGTCAATTAATTTTGAATGCTGTTGATATGCTGACCAGGTCGGTTCTTCTGTGTCAGCACCAAAGTAGCTGGTATAACAAGGACAAAGTATCTTTTCCCAGCTTTGCATTTATTACACGAACAGATGTAAAAACTATTCTTTATATGGCTTTCAAACAAGAATGATGCATTTCAAGCATTAACTAAGAGTCTTTTAAAAAGCATTTCTTTCCCTCAACAGCATTAGCAGGGTTCTGCTCTGCAAGAGATGTGAGTGCTTCCAAAAAATTGAGTAGGACCTCATAAGAAAACCTTTTAAATAGCTTTTTATTCCCCCTGACTCTTCTGCCTGGCAATCTTGTGAACGACACATAATTAGTGTCAGACATCATTCAAACTGCTGACATCAGGTGCTCACCAACAAGGAGGCCACATACCACAGCTGAAATGTAAAAGCCCAGGTTCCTTTCCAGTAAAGTAAGTGCTGTGCTTTTAACCCTTAAAGTGTTTAAATGGAGGGAAATGTAGCATTCAGAGCAGCACCACATTTATAGTACAACCATTTCCATCTGAACATTTTGTGACATGGTGATTGAATGCTTTGATGGATGCACAGTGCTTATATAAGGCTATATGTTTCTCAGAGCTATACAAAGGCTGGGATTTATCTTCTGCTTTTAGAGTTAAGCTTATGAAATGAGACATCTTGGAATTCTTTGCTACATTAAATAATGACAGACTATGTTCGTATGTGTTGCATACGATTATAGTAGATGTTTGTTTGCCCAACCATTCAACGACAACTTGGTCATTATTGAAATCAATAGGTAACTACTCCCTTTTTTTCCTCTTAAAAAAAGAAGCTTCCCTCCACTGCAATATAGAATCATAGAATCATAG
>NW_010235016.1:0-1145 GCF_000690775.1 Eurypyga helias
AGCCAGAGTTAAACCACGACACCAGCCAAATTCCTGCTCAGGCTGTCACAGGTCACTTCATAGCGCTCTGACTCTTTTAGACTACACCAAGGTAGTGTCTGTGAGGTGATGGGGGTTTTATGTCCGAAGTGATAAAGCTGTTTTGCAAAGTTTGCCTTAATGAGGAGCAGATTGGTGAGATGAGGAGGGACTCCTACCGAAAAGTACAATAAAGTGTTCCTGTTGAGTTCAGTCCTCTTTCCTGTCCCTTTATTATTGCCCTGTACCTGGATATGTTAAACCATGCATCGTACCACTCTCACCTACGCCCGTGACTGCAGCTAAAATATCAAAACGTTGGATCATAAAAGTCTTGATATAGTAAAAACTATGTATACTCTGAGGTTTTCTACTCCTGCCTTGTCTGTTGACTGCAAGAGCATGCTGCACATTCTCCAGAAAGATAGTTTTAGTGTATTGGGCTTTATTTGTGATGTTTGGGGTTTGGTGGGGTTGTTTCGAGTCTGTGTGTCTGTGCCCATGAGTGCTGGTTTCTCTCATCTCCCCTCGCCCCACTGAGCGTTAGCACGTCAGGAATGATGTTAGTTCTCTTAGACTTGCCAGGAACATTCAGTGTGCAAAGTCTGGTCCTTGCGGAATGAAGGCTAAATGCGTGTGAGACTGAGCGCAAAGCCTGACCCTTACCCAGAATGCACTTCCTGAAGGAGTACAAGCCTTGCAAATGAGAGACAGACTTCCAGTGACAGACACTTTTCAGTCCAGCGTCACTGGAAAAAGCCTCAAGCGCTCTGGGGAGACCGTAGAACCCGTTCCACTGCCAGGGGGGGCTAAAGAAAGCTGGGGGGCACTTTTTCCAAGGGCAGGGAGTGACAGGATGAGGCGTAACTGGCTCAAATGGAAAGAGGGAGATGGAGATGGGACATCAGGAAGGAATTCTTCCCGCGGAGGGGTGGGAGGCACTGGGACAGGTTGCCCAGAGAAGCTGTGGATGCCCCATTCCTGGGAGTGTCCAAGGCCAGGCTGGATGAGGCTTGGAGCAACCTGGGCTATAGAAGGTGTCCCTGCCCATGGCAGAGGGTTGCACTGGGTGGACTTTGAGGTTCCTTCCCACACAAGCCATTCGGGGATTCTGTGATTCTTTCAGG
>NW_010235017.1:0-11330 GCF_000690775.1 Eurypyga helias
CCAGCCTGTACTTGTGCTTGGGAACTTCAAGCGCACGCTGCCGTTTGTGCTTGGAGGGGCAAAGACCCTCGGTGTGGAGGAAGGCTTCTTATGCACCAGACTCCATGGTACTTGGTGTTGATTGAGTTCATCGTGTCTCAAATCATTTTCCCAGGTAGGGCTGTAAAATCGGGCTGCTGCTGGAGTGACAGGCCAAGCAGCCCCCACTGACCTGGTGCTGTGGTAAAAGCAGTCCATCCAGCTCACGGGGTTTACACACGTTACACGGAGCAGGTTGGTGTCTTGGAGAAACTGCTTAGCGCAGGTAATCTCGTACATGAAACAGGCAGCATGTCCGTAATCTTACAGCGAAGACATGTGCCATACATTCATCGGAGAGGGTGCCGCTAGAACTCCCAAGAGGGATGGTAATTTTTGTGTGGTTTTTGCTGGTTTGGGGTTTTGGTTGGTTTTTCCCCCAAGGCCAGCAGCTAACCGCTTCCGATCTGCAGGCAGTGGCTGACTACCAGCTGGTGGCACCAGCGCTCTGTGACATGATGTAGGAAACAGGCTGGAAGTGGCGATCTTTTCAGTTTGTGGAGGATGAACTTTGCGTTGCTGTTTATCCGACTCTGCCACTAGCGCTAAAGTAATTCCACAGGCTGTGTGCACCGCGATGCTCTCCTGGGCCTGTCTGTGCTACATGGTGAGAAGTGTTCGACCCTCTTGGAGAGCAGACAGCGCTGTTCATCGGCAGTGCCAGGCGAGAAAATAGTGGGGGAATATGGAGTCTCTGCTCTTAACACAGAGACTGGAGAAACGTTTCTGTCAAGTGTTACTTAGGAAGCAAAGTGTGTATTTACACGACTAAAAGGAGGGTATAGGGCAACACTTTATAGGAATCAGTTTGGCCTTAAGGTACTGTAAGGAAAAATAGAAGTTTAGACAGGAAAGCCTGTTGGTGTACAATGTAGTTCGTAAGACAGAAAAGGCATCTATGCCAGAATCGCAGTACCAGGAAGGCCTTTTCTCAGGGCCACGCGAGTAGGAGTTATGTTCATTCAGAGAGTGTAACCTCCTCTGTGTTGAGAGCAGGTATCAACTTCGTAATAACAACAGCTAACTAATGGTACGTTGTTAGATCCCATCGGTGCATACCAGACAGAGCTATGACGGTAGTTCATGAGGGAAGCCTAAGCAAAGTTCTCTCTAAAGAGAAGCGCGAGGGAGGCAGCGGTGGGGTTATTTACTGCCGAAGACATGAATTCTGGTGGTGTGACTGTAGAGACCACGAGGTGGTGGCATTGCCCAGGTAAAGGATATGTGCAACACTGGGGCTTGTCTTAATTTTTATTTTCGTTTGAGCCGCAGGTTTGCTTTTTGTGCTAGCTTTGTTTTGGGGAAGGAAATCACATGTTTAATATTTTAATCTGTTTCATAATTAATTGGGAGTGTAAAATACACTTCTTGATGAGACAGACTTTTATCTTCTCTTTTAGAACACTTTTCCTGCTTCACTCAACCCTGGTTATTAAGCAATTTGAATAACATTTACCTGTCCTACAAAAGGACTGAATGCAGTTGTGCTCTGGAAAACAGCTCTGGGAATTGGACGAGTAGGGTTGAGTTCCCAGCTTCCTGTGTCATTTCTGGCAAGCGGCTGAACTTCACAGACCTCCGTTTCAGATGTGTAAATTGGGAATATACCACTCCACCTTCTGTTCTCCCTATTTACTGTGCAGCCTATTCAGGCACAGCATGTGTATATAGTGCCTAACTCGCTAGCATTGTCTGTTCTTGAGTAGTTCAAGCACTCTCAGAATCTTTGCAAAATTAAGCAGCATGGCACCAAAACATCTTTCATTTACCTCTTGTTAACTTGTACAATTGAGCTGAGTGATAGGGGCTCAGTGGAGATGCGCACCCGCAGACAGCCCATATTGAGATGATGCTGAGGCCTATTCATTGACCTGTGGCTTTGAACCATGAATGAGCCTCCATATTCCCACTGTAACAGTATTTTAAAGATCTGGCTTTTCTCTTTCTACATGAACTGTAGAGGCATTTGCTCTAGGACTGGGCTCTGCTGCCTTTGGTAGCAGGCTGATCCTCCCCACTCTTCCTCCCAGGTTTTTGAAAGTGCTACTAGTGGGATCAGTTTAGGTCATCGGTTCAAGTACACTGCCTCCTTCTGCTCCTTCATCAGCCCTCCTTCTCCAAGATCTTTTTCCATGGACTTTTCCAAGAGCCTTTCTCCAGTGTTATCAGAGCTGCTGTCTTAGCAGCCTGTTTACTGTCACCTTTACCCTGACAGTGGTGTAGGCTTAGCTCAACTCCCCCCCTCCCTGCACACACCTTTCCTTCTAGATCATCTGTCTGAGGAGAAAGTTTCCTGCGAAACCCTTCAGGCTCTGGAAGGTTTAAACCAGGTTGGTAATCCTTTTCCCTTTCCTTTCCTAGGAATTCTCTTGATCAGAAAATGAGTTTCATAGGAGGGCAGGAGGAAAATGCAGCTCAGAGTTCATCTGCTTTGTTAGGAAGAGCTTTAAACATTGTTACAGGGATTAAATAATAGAATTCTGGTTTTAAATCTTTTGTGTTTGATGTCTGCCAACTGCATGGTCGGTAAGGACTTCTGCTTTTCCACTAACTGCTGCTTTTACATTTAACCCAAAGACATGTGCCTTTTTATTTCCTTTAACCCCTACTTCTTGACTTGCACACATTCTGAACTCTTGGACACGCAGACTTTCTGAATCTGACTGTATAGCACAAGAGAAATCTGGTCTTACGCCTGGGGTTCTGCTGTGACAAAGCCTGAGGCTGGTGTGTGTTTTCAAGTCAGTGATCCCCAGTGCAGCTTCACTGCTGCTGACACTGGTGGCAAAACTTTCCCGGCTGGCTCGGTTCCCTAATTCTCTGTCTGTTGTACTTGTGAACAGCAAATGTACCTAAGATACTGGGGGACAGGAAATCAGTGCAGGTGTTAAAACATGTCAGATGATCAAATGTTTAGTTCCTATCTTATAAAAGAATAAAGCCAGGTGTAAAACAGCGGTTCTGTTAACAATTAAGACTTGTGAACTCTATTTCCTATTTTACAAAAAGTGTGGAAGTTTCCAACTGTTGAGTAGAACTCTAAAATTTTATCAATATCGAAGTTTTACTTCTAGCGGCAAGCTAACCACATAATTTTGTATACCTTATAAATGTCCATCTGTGCATGCACACTGTATCCATGTTAGAGGGGATAAGCTCAAGTTTTTAGATAATAGTGTAAATTAATGCAAGTGAACGTTCTTGGTTTATTTAACCAGTGCTTGGTGGAAAGGCAAAGTTTGTCTTGTTCCCAGCCTACAGCATGTTCCTTAAAACAGGTGTTTGTGTCTTGGCTGTTGGTGGCTCATTTCTTAAATACTATTTTTCAGGGTATGTGGCAAATGTGCTAGTAATTGAGCCTTGGGGAAATATTTTCACATATTCATGGATAGCATTGTCCCAGAATTCAGGAGCTCCAGAGATCCAATCCTATCTCAGCAGCTGACCTGCTGCAACTTTGACTTTCATGTGCTCCCACTTCTCCCCTTGCTGAACAGGAATGAAACAACAGCATTTACCTAGTGCTGAGAAGGTTGCCTTGCTGCTTGTATTGAAAGGGGAAAAGGAACAATGAAAAGCACATCAAAGGAGGAACCCTTCCTAGGGCTTCCTGATGCTCTGTGGCTGAAGGCGTTTGACACGCATGCTAGCCTGACCGAGGAAAATTTGTGGCGGCATTGGATGTGTGTGTTATGCTTGGGCATTCACTGAAATGGGTTTTGCCGACTTATATATGAATAATGAAGAAACAACCCATTTGACTCTTGCTGACTTGTACTTTTAGGGAAACTAGCTTGCAGTGGTTGGACAGGGCTCTGAGCAACCTGGTCTGGTGGAAGGTGTCCCTGCTCATGGCAGGGGGGTTGGACTAGATGGCCTTTCAATGTCCTTTCCAATCCAGACCATTCTATGAAAACTTAAGGGAAAACATGAAGAAATTAATAGGGTCATTTCTTCAAAAGCACTCTTCCAAATGGGCCAGATCAGTGAAGAAAGTCTGATTCTTGCTTTCCTGATTTGGAGATGTTAAATGAGAAGGGTTTGTTAAGATGACTTATGAGTTTATGCAAAATGTTTTGTCTAATTGGTGGTGTTGTATGTGGATTACCCTGCCTGATTAAAAACAAAACCCCAAAACAATAGCAGTAGAAAGAGTGGAATGTGGCGTTTTGCTTTGAAAGGTGGGTCCTTGCCACATGGCCGAATATGTTTAATCTGCAAGACTGATAATGCCCAGAAGAAAGTCTTGTTTCTTTCCTATTTCATCATGAGGTCTTGTTTCTTGCCACACTCCAGTTCCCTTTGGAACTCCTTTACAAATTCCTATGAACAGCTTAGCACAGGGGAGCCCTGGCTTCTTGGTTTAAGCCTTTAAGTGCTGTTTGAACAAGGGATGATGAAAAAAAAAATATTTTTTAATTGTCTAGCTTCTGACCTATGTTCTTGTTTTGGGCCTTGGCAGCTGAAGATGAGAATAATAATTTCCTTATACATTAGAAATACATATTTAAAACAGTGGCAGGTGTGCATGAAGCACAAATTTCTTCCTTTAAGGTTTTCATGTGATTTTTTTAAAATTCAAAATATAGTAAGTTTTCTATTTGTTTTCTCACTGGAAACCAGTAAGACCATGTAATTACTTAATGGACACTGGTCCTAGCCATAAGTAGGGAGTGCTGGCTGACTGTAGCAGCTGGCAGAGGGCCAAAGCAAAGTTTGAAGCTGTTTGATACCTGCAAAGGCGTTTTATTGCCTGTAGGCTCTGTCTCCATTAACGTTATTCATATTCTACATGGGGAAAAATAAGATGCCATAAACCATCTTGTGAAACGGCTTTCCCCTCTGGAGGGTGGACATGCTGTGATGCTTTGCAGCTTGGCCTTCCGCAGCGTGTGTTCTACCCATCCAGCCCCTGCCCAGCGCAGTCAAGGTCAGCGTGGCAAATCCTGGGTGTTCAGCTGCCTGCACACAGCCCAGGGAAGAAGCTATTGTCACGCCTCTGCTGGAAGATTTTAAGTGACCTGGACCACCGTCCGTCAGAGATTCGGGGGTGTCTCGGGTACTTTCTGGGTTCTTGGCTAAGTGTAAGGCAGGGCCCGTATTTGAGGGTGCTGTCACTTCTGCAGGCTGATGTTCTCTTACGCTCTGTCCTGTGGGCACTTGGAGAACGCTTTGACCGAACCGCCCACTGTAGCGAAGGGGAAAGTAAATAGTAAGTCTTTGAAAGCAAGTGGCAATCTTTCCCTTGCTTAATAGTTATACTGTGCGCTCTTAAGTGTTCTGAGTTGAAGTTACGTTTTTCTCCTCCTGGCTTCCCTGGCTGTGCCTCTGCTTTATCCTCTCCACCCTGGTTGTTTCTTGTAACGTTTGGATCGTGAGCCGTGCGGTGAAGGAGCTCTGTCTCATCTGGACTAGAGTTTAGTTACAAGGATGGTATACAAGCACAAAATAAGTTGATAGCACCATCATATTGTGTTTTCACTTCCCACGTGAGATATGAGCGGAGGTAGCAAGCAGATGGGGAGTCTTAAAGATGCGTGGCATGTACTTGGTGTAAGCAGATTGCTTAGCCCGTCCATAGCAATGGTAACTAACTACTTTTCTAATACCCACTTGCATTGAGATGATCCCAAACTAAGCTTGCTAGAGGGACGTGGCTATGGAGGTGTTTTCAAACGAAAGCTGGCGCCTGTTACTAGGACTGATCTCGCTGCAGATTATGAATGGAAGAAAGCAAACTACATGCCATATGCTTCAACATATTCTAGTCTTCAGATGCTCTGTACACATGCTCTTGAAAACAACAGAGGGTGTTTTCCTTCCCTGAAGCCAAAGGATGCATGTGGACCACGAAACTGTGTCTGCACAGGGTGGGGTTCTGAAACCCTCTGAACCTGCTCATCTGTTCTGTTGTCGCTGGTGTCCCGTGAACTTGGAATCAGCAAAGGCGTATTTTTTGTCTTCAGCAAGTAGCGGAAGGGGTGGGTGTGCATGGAGAACTGGTTTTCTTCCCCTCCCCTCCCCTCTGTTAGTCAACTGGTACACAGTGAATCTGTAAAGCTAGTGCTGACATGAAAGGACCATGCAGAACAGGGGCATCTTCTGGTGAATCACAGCTAATGTGGCAGATCTTCCATCTACGGGAGAAACGCCAAGTAAAGAGAAACGTATCTGGTGTACTATAGCTCTTGCTATGATTTAAAATACCTCATGGTTTGTAATGAAGTTTTCAGTGGGTAAATCTAGCCAGTGCACAGCCTGGCTCTGCCTGGGCATCGCTGAGCTGCCTTTGTGTGTTAACAGTTCTTCATCAGCGTGAGTCTACCCCGATTTCTGCACGTCTCCTATCCGCTAGTTCTAATTTGATGCCCTTACCTTAATTTCTTAAATTAAACTCACTCAAATCCTAAAGCTTATGGAAAGAGATCTATCTCTTGTGCTGTGTATCAGTGGAGTTTGGATATGTCTCCTGAACACTATCAGGAGAGACTTAACTGCCTGCCCAGACGTAATACTGCCAACCAGCCTTGGGCCCATCGCCTTTGGCAGGTGTGTACAGATTGCTTTCTCCATCCTCAGGCTCCAGCTTTGCTGCCCCTACCTTCTGGTTATGGAAGATGTGCTTAAGGAGCCACTTGTAAGATTTACTGTAAAACCTACTAAATACACAAATTTACCCTGTGTCTGTCAGAGGCACAGAACTAGCAAACTGGCATTTTTGTCTTTATGTTGGAGTAGCTTAGCCGGGAGGGGGGGGCAGGGACGGACACATGGTACAACTTGTTAATTAAAACAGTAGCAATGCTTTTGAAATACTTCAGTAGTATCAGGTTATTTGGTAAAAAAATGTTACTTTTCCCTACCAAACTGTTACTGCTGATGGAAATGTGATGCCATACAACCAGGGGGTCAAATCCTTTTAAGCAGCAGAACCATTGAGGTCTGTGTAAATTTCAGAGCATTGATGTTTCGCATGTCTATAAATACTTAAAATCAGTGATGAAAGAAACAGTTGGAATGGTAAGCTATAATTAAACAGCACAGGAGGCATAAAACTGTGGCTAGATTTCTCACCTCCTAGAAGATAATGATTAGACTTAACTGGTTCCTAATGACTTAAGCTCTCAAACACAAACGCTGAGAACTGTATTAGTTATGGGACCCCAACCTTGGACAGATCTGCTGAGAGCAGTTGGTGTTGCATACCATCAGCTTCACTGCTTGTCATACAAGCGCAAATGTTTGCAGGATCAGAATCTGGTTGTGTAATTTGGCAGCTTTTGAAGCTTGTTATGTTAATAGTTCTGTTCCACCAAATTTAAAAAAAAAAAAAGTCCCCAAACAAAACAAACCACCCAAACCACAAACACAAAAAACACCACCACCACAATGAAACATCACCCAAACTTCAGGTTATTTAATATACTTCAGAGAAGAACAGCACTGTCTCTCCAAGGCCGTAAAGCCTTAATTATGATATACTGACCTTTTAACTGCCTCTTTTTGCCTTATGGAAAGAACTTAGGAATTGTTAAATTAGATTAGGCTTCTTGTGTATTATATCTTAGCTTCCAGTACCAGATGCTTTAAAAGGACAGGAAACCTTGCAGAAAGCAGATGTTTTGATTATTGACCATCCCCAAGAGATATTTTCCTAATCCTAATCATTTGTATTATGGTTGCACCAATAAACTCCAGACAGCAATTCAGGATCTTAGTAAGTGAGCTCTGTGTTAGAGTGGTTAAAGCTAGTTCCTCCTTGAAGAAGCCTGCAATTGCAACCCCTAACGATACAACCTGGTTTTATTTTTAAACCACAGAGCTCAATGCCAGTTTCAGAATTAGTTGGCACTAGTTCATGTAACTCTGGGTTGAAAACAGCTTGCATCAGCAATACATACACACCCTTGAGCAGCATAAAGTAGACTGCTTCCATAGTCTGTCCTGAGCCCACACTAACCACGGTTCTTGGTGCACGTGTTGTGTGACCTGGGTACTCTCCTAGTCGTTATGAACTTCTCTGTATTGGAAAAATGGTTCAGTGAGGGAAAAATGGCTTTGTAGGTGGTGAACCTGTTGGACCCTTACTCTTGTGTGCTGTGACTTTTTTTGTGCTTCAGCCTATCAGAAAAATAATACTGCATGGATTAGGTGAGTTTGTCTCTGCAAGTACTTTGAAAGCTTTACAAACACAGAAATTTAGCTAGAAAAACTCCTTAAAATTAGAAAACCAAATGCTATAATCAAGATTATAGTGACCCCTCAATAACATAAAACTGAAGTGATCCAAACCATTTCCAACAATGTACTGGGCTTTGAGCCTCAAACCCTGTAACTTGCTGTGGTTTTGTATGTGGTGAAGTTCTGGATTTATCCTGACAGTGGAAGGTTGGTGGAAAGCCTGAGGTGGGTCTGCTTGCTCACTTCTCTGAGTTATATGAGGGTGAAAATCAGTACGCTTTCTTTCTCAAAAACAAGTATTTATTTGAGAAGACTTGTGGGGTGTATGTATGTGCCTGGAAAATGACAGAACTTTGGGAGCTGAAGCTTTTTTGGGTAGCTAGCCCTAGCTGGAGGCTGTTCTTTCAGCCAGTCAAAACAGTGCAGCAAGATATGCAGTAGATATGTGTCCCTCTCGTCAATCAGAGGCAAAACTGGCAAATTTGGAATGAAATGCAATTAGTATTCCTGCTACGATACTAGTTTGCATTGGTTTTGTATTACTGTGTCTTGAGAGTGTCCAAGTTTAAATGTTAGGCTGCACAAAAGAACTGAAGAAATTTACAGGTGTTCACAATTCCTCTATTTTTAAATCACTTTAAAAATCAAGTTTTTATCTAGCAAGATGCTTAAGGTTTGCTGACTTAGAAGCAGACAAAGAGTCCCTGTGGCATCACTCAGAGTGACTATTCGTGTAATTAAAGTTAGACACCTGCTTAAGACAGAGCTGCATTGAGCTGAGTGAAGAAATAAAAATGAGGCCCTCACCGTACAGATGTTTAAGCATGAGGTTAAGCACATGTATATTGTCAAGTAATTCTGCAAGACCACTGGAGTGACTCATATAGCTGAAGTGCCAGTATAAGAATGTTTGTAGTACTGGGGACCACTTCTTCCTTGGTTCATATGCTAGTGAATGAATCCATTTCTGCTCTCTAGTATGTCTGCATTTATCCAGCTGCTTGTGCAGGCAGTGTGACAGCTGAACTTTGGGTCCTGTATGTACCTGGAACTAGAAAGGCTGTGACAACCTAAATGTCTTCTTCCTGGTGAATATTTTAGATAGTTTCTATACAAAGACATATTGAAAAACTGACCTAGATTGCTTTCCATGAACTGCAAAATGAGAGGATCCCAGCACAAAAATACACCCCCAATTCAAGATTTTTCTTGAATGTGCTTGTTGCTTCAAACCTCCATGTGGTTAGAAAAACAACCTTCAGCACTAAGACTTCTCAAATCTGCATTATAAAATAAAATGGAACATACACTCCCGATGGTAAAATATTATTTGCTAACGTGTTCCAAAAAGCATGCTAGGCAAGAGGCAGTAAAAGTATCTTAAAAAAAAAAAAAAGAAGTTGGATATAAAACCTAGCAGATGTGTTTTTCTGTTCTAGTGGAAAAAGCACCTACTTCTGGAATGAATGGGAGACTCAAAAGAGAATCTGATGGATACAGTATTTTCTCTCTTTTGGGAAAGATGAGGTGGAACAGTTATTTCATGTTTACTTATGCATTTAAAAGTGTGAAAGCATCCCTTTGTCGACTGCTTGTAAATGTGATCCGTAGAGTCTCTGACACTTGCACGTTTTGTAAGCACTGATCAGTGGTGAGAGTAAATAGAACCTTTATGATAAAGGGGAAAGGGGGAGAGAAAGAGAGACCAGGTATAGGTCATGATTTTACAGATATAACCCCATTTTTCTGGTTATTTGCTAATGGCGTAGGAGGGGCAGGGAGTGTGTGTGGAAAGGATCAATTATTTTGTACTTGGGGGGTTAAGCTTTTCCCAGCAATTAAACGGAGGAGTTTTCTTCTGAGAGAGCCTGTATGTTGATTAAATAAACCCGGGCTTATAATAAATATAACCAAAAGCACTTCAGTGCTTAAGTCCTTGTTTTGCATTTTCCATTCACAGTTAGGAGTTTGATTTGCTTTCGTGATTGAGTTGCACGCACCTGAACTGCTTTAAACCTCTCCTGTTAAGAACGTTTCCAGAAGCTTTTTTCCTTAAGCTGTGCATGGACTTAGTTAAATCGAGGGTCTTGTAAATCAAGAGTAGTCTTGCATCAGTCAGAGTAGAGTTCTAATGCAGTTCTGTACATAGCGCTCTGACCACCCTCTGTACAACTCTCGTTACGTGAGCTCGGAACATAGCCTGTTCCTCTAGCCTCGTTTCTGTTTCAGGGTGTCCCGTGCAAGTAAATATTTTGTTTATGCTCATGTTAGGCTCTGTGAAGTTATTTTCGGGGACTTCTTCGTTTCTCAAATACCGTTATATTGCCAAAAATGTGATTGATGCGTGCTTGAACGTGAATCACTTGCGTTGCGAATGACTTCAAACTTTGAGCTGTTAACAGCTTAAAGGAACATTTATAACGGGCACATTTATTTTTCTGGTACAAGTGTTCCAGAAAAATGAAACTTCCAGTGAGATTACTGGATAAAGAGGGAAAGATTAGTTATCCTTCTCCATTTGACACTGATAATTTTAACCTGCGATTCGTTCCCTTGAGACACCTGACGGAATGGTGAATTCTCACAAATGATTAGGAGCGAGAGTGAAATGCTTCCTTCCCCGTGTCGTCTTCAGGCGTAGTTTAACATTCTCACTGAGGTTTTCTCTTAAACGTGAGAGGAAACAATAATAGTTTTAAGGTTATGCTTTTAAAGGGCTTGAGTATTATCATATATATATGTTTCTTCCTGCCGGGAGTTATTAAGATGTGTCGAGTCGCGAAAGTCGACTCTGGTGCGTAGAACGACGTTGCTAAAAACCTCCTGACAAAGGCTGGCGTCTGGCTTTACCGCGCCAAAACCGCCTCACCTGTCATTCTGACCCCGGCGTGAGGGAACGAGCCTGGCAGTCTTGAGGGGACCAGCTCTTCCTCCAGCAGCAAACGATCAGCGCTCACCGAACCCGTTGCTTTTTCCTTCCCCTTCTTTTTCACAGCGAGGAAGGAGATGGCTTCACGCGGTGCGGGCGAATGAAAGCCGCGCAAGTTGTGGGGGCGCGGCGCTGGTGCGGG
>NW_010235018.1:0-4846 GCF_000690775.1 Eurypyga helias
TTAATGCTCAAATTATCTAAATTTTCAGAAATCATACAATTTCAGAAAGAAAACCTTTAGAAACCTTCAGAAAGAAAACCAAGCTCCTTGATCATTCAGTGGGCTGATCATTTGCAAAGAAATATGACTGAGTTTATGCATGTCTGAAGTCTACTGAGGACTTGGAAAGTCACACTTATGCAACTTTATGAGTTGCTGACAAAGGAAAAGGACAAGGCATAATGTTGTTGAATGAGCACCTTGTCCTTCAAAATATTCTAATACCCTATCAAGATTAATTCCTCAATCTAGTAGATCTATTGCAATATTTTCTCGTAACAAATAAGAATTGGAGGAATTGTGTAACAACTTGTGTTTTGCCACCCTAGAACGAAGTATCAAAATACAGAAATATATAGAAGACTGCTATGCCCCAATTCCCCCCTCTGTTACAAACCTTAGAAACTACCATCTGGAGTCTGTACTATTTCTGAATACTAAATAAATTAAAAGCTAATGAATTTCTTTATGTTAGGTTTTTCTCATTAGGGTAATAACCTCTCAAAGTTTGTGGTTTCCCGGTCAGCAATGTACCATATGCTTTATGTCACATGATAAATTGATTTTTCAATTTGCCATGTTATAGAGGTCCTTATTGCTACTTAACATGAACAAGTTTTCCTCCTGTGATGTCTCACTGACATATGCAGCCAGATACACTAATTGTTTGTGCAACAAACAGTTATTGACCACATTATTGCATATTTTTGCCAGCAACATTACTCTTAAAAATATTTCTTCTCGCCTTCATTCTCCAGGACCTCTATTTCCCACTTGATATTTATGCGTAAATCCCACTGGTGCCTTTTGGAGAAAGGTGTGTTAGGGCTGGTGGCACTTAAAGGATGTTAATGTGTCTGTGATTGCTCTTTCCAGCCCTGTGGTTATGCTTGAACAGATTCTAAAGAATCATCTTTCTCAAATTCATATTTTCTCTGTGTCAAATATGTTAACAAGATTTATATGTGCAAAATTAAATTAGAATTTCTCAAACCCTGCATGTCAGCATTTTTTTAAAAAACTTTTCAAAAAAACATTCGTGTAACAAGTTAAAACCTTAATGACTGTAATGTGGATGTGACAGCAGTAAATACAAGGGCAGCTTCACCTTACACTAAAAAAGACTTGAGAATTCTCCTTCATTCATGTTGCATTGAAAAAAATAAAAAGAGAAACCCCAAATTTTAAAATTATAAATCAAAAGCTCAGCTGGTTTAGTTGACATGGAGCTAGTTCAGCTGGTGTACTAACAGCATGTTCATAGAATAATTGAATGGTTTAGATTGGAAGGGACCTTAATGATCATCTAGTTCCAACCCCCCTGCCATAGGCAGGGACACCTTCCATTAAACCAGGTTGCTCAAAGCTTCATCCAGCCTGACCTTGAACACTTCCAGGGATGGGGCATCCATAGCTTCTCTGGGCAACCTGTTCCACTGTCTCACCACTCTCACAGTAAAGAATTTCTTCCTTATATCTAATATAAATCTACCCTCTCTCAGTTTAAAACCATAACCCGACACCCTACACTACACTCCCTCATAAAAAGTCCCTCTCCATTTTTTCTTTAAGTGTCTTTTAAGTACTGCAAGATTGCTATAAGGACAACCTAGAGCCTTCACTGTGTCTGCTAAGCAATTTCCCATTGAATACTTCGTTTATGTTATTTTCTGGTAATATGATTAGGATATGTGAAATTAGTCATGTCCTAAAGAGTCTTGTATTTAATTGCTCTGTCTTTACTCTCTTCTAACCGGTTCAGCTCTTCATTTTCTGTTGTTCCATTCTATGCAAGATCATTGAGGCATAGCAACTCGCTATGTTACCTCAACCCTTTTGTGTCTTGCTTCCTAATAGTGGCCTTTGAATATACTGTTGTGGCTGCTGTTTTGTGGGATAAGGTCTCATGATCTTGGGTCAGGATTTGGATCGTTGTAGAATAAGTTGTTAGTAGAAACTGTTGTCTTCATGCCGCTTTCTTTGGTCCTACTATGCTGAATGACCTGAGATCAACACCCTGTAACCCCCTGAGAGAACTCACAATAGTATATTCATAACCCAATCATGCAAAATTAAAACTGGCAGGGGCAGGCTGTCACTGAAAGTCTTAAAAGGCTTAGCTTGCTTGCCATAAAAGCAACGCAATAATGGACAGTCAGACTGGAGGGAGGATATCCCTATCAAAGCACCCCTGTGTTAGAAGAGTTTCTTTTTATTACTATTATACTTTCATAAATAACAAACCAAATTTTTGTATGGCTATTGTGTAAAGAATAAAACTAATGAAAAGAATTTGATGAAGGTCATTTTTTCAGGTGGATCAGAACAAGCAATAACAACTGCTAAAGACTATACAGTCTGTCATGCATTTCAGTCATTAGTTTTAGAATTTTTTATAAGAAATCCCCACAATATAGCAAACAAATTGTTTCAGAAATGGGGTCAGACTAACAGCTCATTCCTAAGAGTCAAACTGATTAGCAGCAAACTGTTTGTTTGATGCAAGAATCATCATAAAAAGTCTCTGGTTTCTATTCCTAGCTTTGGGAATAAGGTGTGATCTTGCCAGCTCTCAGCCTTTTAGTCTCTGCTCTGATGAGTGCTGGAGAGAAGAGTAGTCTGTTTTAAGTCTTCACACTTTGTTAGTCAGCCTGCAGTGCAGCGAAACTTTACCAGCACAGCATATTGCTATTGCACTTCTCTCTTCTCTCGTTCCCCTCCCACCCTCTTTTTTTTTTTTTTTTTTTTTTTGGTAGGCTTTTGCTCTGCAAAAGAAGCTGAAATCCCTTTAGACTGTGTTACTTCATGCATAGCTGCTAAGAAACAAATGCTGCAGCTCAAGGGAGCTGCTGGAGTGAAAGTGGCCTCTGAAGCCCTGTCTGTACCACAGGCATTTTGTCAAATGTTTCCCAATATTCATCTTCCATATTTTTGACATATGTCTCTAGTATAGACAGTCTATGCTGAATGCACATGAAGTAGTTGCATTGTCATAGTGATACATTTAAACGAGGAAAAATTATGTGGTTGGTCAATAAAACGTTGACAATTACTTGTTTAGTGTTTTGGACTGGAGGCTGGGAGGTAAAGCAATGTTTTTGTAATAGAAGTGAATGGACTTCATTGCTCTGCATGTACCTGTCTTCTGACTGCATGTCATACCGTACTGTATGTGAGCTGCCTCAGGCCTTAGAAGCAGTTTTGACACAGCAACATTGTGCTCTGTCAGGAATAAGTTCCTGAGGATGTCAGAGGGACTACTTGGCTACCATGTATTGGCTAATACATGGCTTCTCAGACATGGTGTCTGCTAGTGAGGCTAATGGAGCCAAGTGTGAAACACAGCATATGTACGGTCCTGATGGAGTTTCCTTACTAACACCTTGACAGTTTGTTTATGTGGGTAGTGGCTAATTTTAGGTCAATTGGTCATGCATCTCTTTGGTAAGAGGCAATGGTAGAGGATTTAGAGCAAGAATAAACTCTATCTAGTTGTAAATGAGAAGCTGTGTAGTCTGTTGCCAGTTTGGGGGGTATCATTTATGAAATTGTTCCCAAAGGTACAGTGCTGAGAAATTTTAATAAGCATCTTCATCAATGACCAGGAGAAGGGATGTATACCAGCTGTGTGAAATCTTCACCTGCAAAGTGTTAAGCTCTTTCAGGTAGTTAAATTATGCTGATGGTGAGGAACTTCAGGAAGATGTTATAAAACAGTGTCACTGGACAAAAATGTGACAAAGAAGCTTTAGTGTAAATGACTGTAGTCTATGAAAGAATAATCCAAACGAGGACAACATTATTCTGAATTAGTGACTGATGGTTACGGTTCAGGAAAGTGATCTTGGAGTCATTGGTAGTTTCCTTAAATCCCCAATTCAATGTGCAGTGTATCCAAAAAACTGCCAACAAGATGTAAAGCCTCCTGAGAAAGGGTACAAGACAAAGAGCATTATTTTTCTATCCTGTAAGGCTTTGGTGGGCTCTCATTCTGAGTGCTGTGTGCAGTTTTGATCTCCACTTCTCCAGAATGATATAATGGAGTTAGAGAAGGAGCAGACAGGCAAATAAAATGGTCAAGGTTAGAAAAATTTTGCTAAACAAGATGTTGGTAAGATGCTGGGACTTCTCAGTCCAGAGGGAAGAAACCTGAAGAGGAAACTAGGATTGAAATTTGCAAGTCACAAAGTCAGAAGCTAATGTGAATAAGGAACAGCTTCCACAGCAAGTGATCTAGGAGTATTTAATGCAGCCTTAGAAGGGAGATAAACTGTAACATCTGTCTCGTAAAACCCCCTGAAACCTTCTTCCAGAGCCTGTGGATGCTGGGGGAATATGAGTGGAAGAGGTGCAGGTAATGGCCAAGTTTCTGTTCTCTCCCTAAATATCATCTCCGGTATTACTGGTGAAGACAAATTACTGTGCTGTATCGACTGTTGGCATTGCACAGTGAGATATTTGTTGTTAGGTATGCAAAGCTGTATAATTACTGAAATGGATGCAAATAGGTTAATTAGAAAAGGAATTAAAAATGTCACATTCAGTTTAGTTCACTGTAGGTTACAACTAGTAATTTGTGTAGGTAAAAGGCCACAGAGCCAGCTCCTAAAAGCAGGGGAGATGGGAATACTGCTGTGTCTGTGTGAGGCAAGTTGACCTGATGAGGTCTGGAAAGCCATTCTCCCTCTCTCTTTTGGTGAAAAGAGGTTATAGGAGGGGTGAAAAGCTAAGGTAAATCTTAAGGTTATTGTCAGTGAGATATGGTGTGAGCCATATATTAGATCTTTAATAGTAAAGAAAGATGTCC
>NW_010235019.1:0-6589 GCF_000690775.1 Eurypyga helias
GTCCCTTCCAACCCAAAACTTTCTAGGACATATGACCTGCTGTGAACATTACTAGTTGCTCATGCTCCATTTCAGACTGAAACCTCTCCTTGTATCAGCATTTGCTGTGCTGTTGGGAAGCTGCCCTGAGCCCATTCCAGCTGACCTTCCCTTCACCTGTTCTGGAAGGAGTCTAAACCACCCTGTAAATCACTGCTGACAGGAATGCAAGTTTCCAAGCTATTATTGACAGCACAGCCTGCCATTGCTTAGCGTTAGCCATGGGCCATGTGGTATTTGTCAGAGTACATGGCACTTGGGGAGTTAATTGCATCTTGGATGTGCACAAATTTAGTTCTGCTGAACACACTGCTTTGGCACAATATGCCGTGCCTACCTATGCAGGGCAGCGTGGGCATAATTGACATCAGCCTAGGCCAGAAAAGGTGTTTCACAGCAAAATGAGACAGAGAACAGAACCATCTTCTACAGACCTTAGCATTCTCAGTACATAATTAAACAGGCATCAGGTGCGTTCATCAAGGCCAGGTTCTAAGACAGAGGAGTAAGTCATTAGGTCTGAACTAAGGACAACTGGAAGGATTAAACTCTGCTTTGACCATGCTCTGGAGCCCGGAGGTCCTAAGAGCCTGAACCAGCAGCTACTGTTGGGGAGGAGAGGAATAACTCCATGTATAACGCGTGACAGATTTGCTTCTTCCACCACAGCCACAACAACAAAAGATGAATTTTCAAAACACTTAACAATATTCTTTCAAATGCCCACCTAGGGTTTATAATTCCAGGGTCCACCTCGGTGAACTAACACGGGGAAGAGTACTGCCTCTCTTTCCATTTTGGACTAGGACTTTAAGTGTTAGCAAGAAAGATTTGTAAAGAACATGTTCATGCTCGTAAGTAGCCCAGACACTGTAATCCCAAGCCAACACAGTGCTAACTGCCAGAAGGTTTTGTTGCTGAATCTGCTCCCAACCAGTTTTTGATTCTCTTGATGCATATAGTAAGACATTTTTTTCTCCCTCATTGCAACAGTCAATTATAGCTGGCAATTACAGCACCAATGCTAAAAACTCAGACACACAGAAGGTAGTGTCCTCTCAGTCTAAACCATGTTTTCTGCAGGTTGACAGAGGAATGCAGCTACAGCCCTATTTGCCTTTATCAGTGAACATAGGACTCAGCATCCAGGGCAGAGTTATCAGTCCTGCACCTTCCCTCACTCCTGCCTTCACGTGGTGGTGCTTACAAAGCAAAGCTGAGTTGTCCAAGTGCAAAGAAAAGCCTCTTAATTAGCACTTAAATCAAAAGGAGGCAGGAAAACTAAGGAAAAACATGAAGTGATTTAGCATTTTCAAGTTAATTTCCTGGACATTTCCCACCTCCCTCCACTTTTACTCCCCCCCCCCGCCCTGAATCTATGAGGATGACAGCCCCTTTGGGCCAGTTGGACCAAAGAGCTGTAAAGCACTACATTGGGACTGCCAGCTCCTTTAACCCTGACAGCACTGATCTATACCAGTGCCTGGTCAAGGATTAAACCCTCCATCAAATTTTAACAGCACCTTGTCCCTTTAACAACCCAATCTTGAGCAGAAACCCTTCTTAGACCCTGGATGTCTCTATGGTAACACAACAAGATCGTTTTGTTCTCTCTCGCAGCATTGTGTGCATATTGAAAAGCACAGTTAAGATATTTTTCAAGTGGAGAGTCCAGATCAGCCAATTTTGAAGCCTTGCAAGAAAAATGATTATGCAAATTAAACTCCTAAAGGTGAATGGCAATGAATGCTTTCAACAACAATACGGTTACAGGATGAGAAATGAGAGCAGCGGTCTCAGCGAGGTGCCTTGCTCAGCATTACAAAACCTGCTACACCAGTTGCCTTACTTTTTACTTACCTTAGCAAAATAGTCTGGGACAGAATGGGTCACACCAGCAAAAGCATTTCTGGGGTTTGTAGCTGTTGCTGCATCACAGCAGAGGCCAAGCATAGGTACTGCATGCAGAAGTCAAGTCTCCAGGAATCCTAACAGGGTCCCTTTCACATTAAGGGAAAGGAAATAAAGATGGAAAAAGGACAGATGCAGCAAGAAGAGCCCTGAGTTCAGGACTGAACTAGCAGAGGCAGCAATTTAAATGCCTGTTTGCCACCACTCTTGGATGAAAACCTCATCTCTCATTTCCCTAGTGCCACCTCACTTGTGGTCAGCAGCAGTCTGTGGTGTCTCTCACTTGCTTGTTTCTCCAGAACACATTACAAGAATAGCTTAGTCTCATGGAATACTGTAAGCTGGGAGGGCAGGAAAAGGTATCATGCAAGACGGCACGAAGCTGACCCTGAGGAGGTTATTACCCCTTCTGGTCACTGTCTCTTTTTTCACGGCTATCACTCAACTGCCAAGTGCTGCTTTTCTACTCAAACTCTTGCTATAGACAATTTTGAAACAGACCTTATATACAAACCCATGAATTCACTATCAGTGTAATTGAAATCTGAACAGTCTAGTCAAATAAATATTATTTGCCTAGATCTAATTATTAGAAGGAAAAAAAGAAATAATACTATCTGGAAAAAGTCCAAGTTGTAATACAGTTGAAATTGTTTTACACGCTTCCTGGCAAACATCCCATCTTTCTCTTCGCAAGGAGGAACATGCGAATGTATTCTTCCTCTTTCTTCAAGGTCCATATGTAGATGGGTTTATACATTTTCTAGCAGCATTTTATGTCTCATTCCTCCTTCCTCAGATTGCAAGTCCACAGCCCATCCAGATTTACTACATATGGAGAACTTTTACATATATTGGATTTTGTTCTTTTTTCTCATTAACACTGGTTTTGCCCATCCCATGTTCTTTATCTGATCTAGGGTCTACAGCACTTCTTTTCTCATCATCCCATGCCTGTTCTCTTCTGCACTGCATCCTCTGTCTTCTCCTTCAAACCGCCTGTTGTCACACCATTCCTGCATTTCTTTACACCATATCAGTACGAGGAGCAGGGAGTGCGTGACCTCCACCAAGCTATCCTTTGGAAAACAGGGGGTCCTCAAAAAGATATGAGGTAGTAGCAGTTTGGGTTTGGGTCAGCCAGAGAGAGCATGTTCTGCTGGTTGAACATGTAGTGCTTCAAACCCAGTTAGAGGAATACAGAGGATCAGATTTTTAGGAAACCAATTGGAGCTCTCAGTTTGGTAGCACAGATTCAGCTCAATTTAGCTAAATTAAGCCCTTAATAATAAATTCACTTTTTTCTTCATCTGCATGTTCTTCAAAGGGATGCTCTGGACCAACCTATGGGGGGCTTCATTACCAGCGGGCCCTTGGGTACAACTAGAATATGAATATGAAAATTCTGAGAAGTCCTAGTTACCACCCCCAGTGTTACTCACTCTGTCTAGACACATCTAAAACTGAGCATAGACCAGGCCCAAGTTTTTCAAATTAATTTTTACCATAAGCGTTTCTCTTCACATTGCAACTTTTTGTGGAGAGATTCCAATTTGAGCTTCTCAAATATAGAAAAGGTTTGAAAGTTTTTTCTTAAGCTTTGAATTAAAAGTGTTGCCTATGAGGCTACTAAGTTGAGGGGGAAAAAGAAAGTACTTTAAAAACCCCATTCCTTACTTAAAAAAAAAATAGCAAATTAACAATTTCATCAGGGTCAACATTCAGTTTAAACTAGGCTGCCTGGGGCTTTGACCATCAGTTCTTAAAAATCTCCAAGGACACACACTCGACAGCTTCTGAGCTACCCATTCCAGTGATAAATTATACTCAGCAAAAAGGACCTGCCTCCATCTTCTTCATGGCTTCCACGTATGCATTGGAAGACAAGTGTTTGCTCCCCTGACCCTGCTCTTCCCCAGGGCTAAAGAAGCCCAGCTTCCTCAGCTTCTCCTGGTTTTCACATGTGGTAGTGAATCAAAACTTCTACATCATTGCAAGAGTTCACAGTTTCAATCCAATTTAATCAGTAGAGAATCATAGCAAGACCATACTGACAACAGGGCATGCTAACCAACTCAGTTTTTCTCAGAGTGGTGCCTGCTAACATATTTTACCAATTTAAAATGCTTGGAGGATAGGCAATGCCCAAGTGACTTCTCTGGACATACTACCATTTGCATGATAACACAGGTTGTACTAATTCTGGGACTGAGTTTACACTTGTGCCTAAGGTTACATTTGGACACCACACATGGACTCCTGATCCTACATCCAGTGGCTCAGAGCAGCTTTTTCTGAAGTTATCTCCCCCCTAACCATTCAACTCCCAGTTTAAGATAGCACAGATTTCTTCTGAGTATAGAAATATCAGCTCCAGTTACCAGGGATACTATGTTCTATAATGATTTCCAGGAGGTGTCATCTCCAAGGATGAATCTTTCTCCCAAAAGAGAACAAAGCAGCTGTCTTTCTCTAGGAAGGCAAAGGCAAGCAGCTACAAACCAGATTTTTCAGAATAACCTCAAAATGGATCTTGATATTGCAAAAAGACAAGAATAAAGTCCTTACTTTACCTGTATCAGAAGGAACCCAGAGGCGATCTTGACCCTTCTCAGACAAACACCACTGTTGACTGTCTCCTCCTTAGCCCAGTTCCTCAGTACTCACATGTTGCTAATAAAAAAATTAACAGGTTTAAATTGAAAGCAGGTAGATTCAGATTAGATATCAGGAAGAAGCTGTTACCAGTTGTTCCCAGAGAGGGTGGGGAGGCACTGGCACAGGTTGCCCAGAGAAGCTGTGGATGCCCCATCCCTGGAAGTGTTCAAGGCCAGGCTGGATGAGGCTTTGAGCAACCTGGTCTAGTGGAAGGTGTCCCTGCCTGTGGAACTGGATGGTCTTTAAGGTCCCTTCCAACCAAAACCATTCTGTGATTCCATGGAATCGGAGGACTGCAATGATGCATTCATGTTGGAGTGAAAATTTAAAGTCTTCTCCATTAAATTAAGTAAATGCAGCAAGTAACATACAATCAAGGGCCAGAATATGCCTTGGCCTGCAGTCCAGTACATGAAGCCTTAAGGAGCTGGCATCTCACTTCCACACAAATATAGCTCTCTGCTCATTACCGATCCAGTCTGAAATACTGGGGAAGACTACAGGAAAACAGACACCTGGCAGAGACACTAAGTTATTTCCCTGCGTATTGATTTATGCAGCGATACTTCCTAAAGCACTAGCAAGGGGATCACAAGCTGTGCCGTGAAGAGCAGCCTCAAGGTGTGATGCGGAGGTGCACGGCAGCGCTCCTACAACAGCCTTGCAAGTCCTACAGGTAGAGGTACAACAGCAAGGTCTTCAGGGCTGCGACAGCAACGTAGGGTTTTGACCGGCATCCACTTCACAACCATTTGGCAGGGGATCCTTCCCCTCCGTGTAAAGGGGTGGCAGTTCAGTTTAAGTCTGCATCCCTTAGGCTGCTTGATGCTGGGAGATGGGCTCACAGCAGGAGCCCTTACAAGAACCAGGAGGTCCTGCCTGGCTAGCTTTCCTCATTGCCTCGGTCATGCCTACAGTGAGGCACAGTGACCTTTTTCTGCTTGGGAGAGACCACTTCCTTTACAGTCCAATTCCCCTTCTTTTCTATAGTCCTGTATTAGTGTTTCAGCCCACCAGAAGACAGGAACCCAGATGAGCAAAACTTCAACCTCTGGTGGCCCTGGCTCCCAAAACCCACATCATCTCCAACACCAGACATCTACCTTTGCAACGCTTCTCCTGCCCCCTTCAATAGCCTTCCTCAGCTTACTTTTCCTTGGAATCAAACTTGGCCTCCATGAGATAACGGCTGCAAAGACAGAAACTAGGACATTTATGGAAATAGTCAGGAATTCATTAAGCATTAAAGCTTCAATAGTCTAGTATTTCACTAGTGAGCACCATTGCCTTACAGAAATATTCTCAAAGTTTTTCAGGTGCCCTCTCTCTCACAGTGTATCTTTATTGCTGTTTGTACAGCACCAAGTGTGCTACGGCTGGCTTTCAAGTACGGTATACCTAGACACTACAACTGTAGAAATAAAGGTCATATGCCTAATTGGAGGTGTGATCCAGGCTATAAATTATACAGTCCTGTCAAAACTGAATTAATCATGTACCTTTCACCAGCTCAGCTGTACTCTACCCATTAATCCATCTTCACTGAGATGTATTCTAGTGTTACAAATAACTCATAATTTTTAAAGGCATTTCTCCCCAAATTATCCCCACTCAGGACTGACAAGATTCAAATTCAGCCTTGGGCTAGCGATGCTTTTCTAGGCATAAAAACCGTGTACAACAAAAACCCTCTCATCTTCAATGCCTGATGGTCTTGAAGGGATAGAAATGGGAGCTTCATGCTATTAGAGAAGGGCAATGCCCAGCTGTACAAAGGGGACACATGTGCTGAAAAGACTCCAGATTTTAATGCTATGACTTTTTGTGCATAGAAATGCATTAGAGTCATTTTTTAATGGTTGCACAGCTAATTCCCTTTGAGTTCTGCACAGCTGGATTCAATGAAATGAAGGCAACTTTGTTCACAGTAGTGGTATTGTTGTAGTTGTGAAGGCTATAGCTGAGACAAAGTTTGTAGGGA
>NW_010235019.1:6651-7907 GCF_000690775.1 Eurypyga helias
TAGGGGGAAAGAATCAGAGAATCTTTTGGGCACATAAAGCCTTCAAAATTGGGAAAAAAAAGAAAAAGTCTCTGGAACTGAACACCCGGGAGCCAAGGAAGAGAGAATTCTTCCACTAAACATTTTAAGCTCAATAAAGTATTCCAGTTCTTTTTTTGCAATAGGAGTCAGTATACAATAGGCTAAAAAGTTACCAGGGCTCCTTCAGCATAAACCATATAGATGAGTTATACTTCAGGACACATGAGAAAAGATTTTTTGGAATGAGTTGAGGGCAGACTTACCTGGCATGCAACTTGGTCTCATCCACGCAACGTGGCAGAGAGAAGACTTTCCCATTCCAGCTGACACCAGGCACCTGCAGGTCACTTTGGCTGAGAGAAAAAATGGTTATACCCAAAGAAAACCCTTTCTGCTGAAGCTTAGTTAATTCTGTTGTTGTTGGTTTTGGGCTTAGGGCTTTTTTGTTGTGGGTTTTGTGGGGGTGGGGGTTCCACTTTTTTTTTCTCCAGGCTGTCCCTAAAATAAAAAAAAAAAATGCAACAAGTGATAACATGAAGGGAAATATTTTGTACTGAAAAAGTTTTAAAAGAAGTTGAAGCAGCAGAGCATCACAGCTTCAGCTGGACACAAGCCAGAATTGTCAGCACAGCACACAGTTTAATGTTTCTCCAAAAGAGGGCAAGCTCAGCATTCCCCAACCCTTTGTGAAAAGCAAAAGGAGTTGTTTCTTGGGGTCAATAATGTCAGAAAGAGCAACACTTACTACAGAAATAATAAGCCTTAGGAAGGAAAGGCAAGAGGACTTAACCTGGGAAGATCATGTATTAAGTGTAACTGTAGCCAGCCTGAGCCAAAAGTTTTTTGACCTCTTCCAAATGTAAGGTATTAGCAGTGCCTGGTAGCTTTGCATCACTTGGGGTCTATAGGCCTCTCACGCCACGAAGAGGGAAGGAAAAAAAATATCTCATTCAAGATTACCTTTGAGCTGATTTAAACCCTAGAAGACCCACTAGAGACAGGCAAAAGTAGTGGCAAAAAGTCACCTCTCCCAGTGCTCTTGGCACCACAAAACATTTTTCATGCTAACTGGGAAAGCACTGCCCCAACTTGGGACTCAGACATGTCTGCAACAAGCTGGTTCAGACTGCTCACCAGTGAGCAACAGATTGGTACAGTGAAATAAGGCAGAGGAGAATCCTCACCAGCTAATCCAGAGAGAAAACACTTACCTCCCTGTGCTGGGTTCAGTCAGG
>NW_010235020.1:0-5033 GCF_000690775.1 Eurypyga helias
AAAAAAAAAAAAAAGTAACACACGGGTATTGTCAAGAAAAACTGTGGTGGTACTTAAGCTTAGATGATAGGGCATGTGGAGGTGGTTACGGAGGCAGCATGGTGAAAATTGATGCTCTGAAAGGAATGGTCTCACTACCTTCTCCCTTCCAGCAGTCAATTGCCCTCTCGTGACAGTGCCATCATTCATGAGGCCACACAGTGGGCTGGATTTGGGAAGCCGCTCAGCTGAAAGCTAGCAACAGTGGAACGACTGGGTTTCAGCCAGGTTGGTCCACCAGCCCAGTTCTCCATGTGGCTGAGCATAACGTATTTGCAATGGGAAGCCATAGGGATGAGCGGCCAAGCACGGTGGCAGGCACAGTGCCATTCCTGTCGGAGCAGCCTGGACTGCAGGTGATGAAGCAGCCAGAGAACTGCAAGTGGGTAAAACGGTCCTGTAGGTTAGGGTGTGTGCAAGCCCTACTTTGGACAAGGCTAGCATAGCAGTACCTTAAGGATGTGTTACTTTGCTTTTAAGTAAAAGCCTTTAACCTTCCTTCTCATGGCCTCTAAAACTATTTGAATGACCCAGTCCACAAGTAATTTAAAAGCTTACTTAATTACAGCAATTTTGTTTAAAAGAACCACAGAGCACGCTATTCCCGTTCCTTAACCTCAGTATTACAATGGATGCTTGTCCAGTTCTGGGACCCTGTTAAGCTCTTAGGGGATGCACATGAACGAGCTAAGACAAGCAGATACTAGCTCCCCTTGCCTGCACATGGGCCTCCAGCCAGCTCCAAACTGAAAACCCTTGTGACCTTGTTACGGTGACACTGTGCCTGAGCTAATAAGCCATGCTCAGAGGCAGAGAGATCTGGGCTGGGTTTCACAAACATGCTTTGAACGAGAGCTGGCCTGTGTCCAGGCCACTGAATGCACATACAGAAGGAATTTGTGCATAAGTGCAACCAACCATGTAGGCATATTCACAGTATCATCAGACTAAGGCTACAGCTTCTCTCCAGAAGATCCGAGTATCTACAAAGCCTCTATTCTAGATTTCAACGTATATGCACTGTATTTCACTTAATCTTCCCTTCTGAGCCAATGCAAATCTTTTTCATTACACAAGCTATCCAGTCATCTGGTATTGCTTATTCCTAATACATGCTGGGATAGATTTGGCTGTCCCTTGTTGCAGGAATCACCCACTTCCATATGGTTTGAGGAATATTCCTGTAATTACCTTGGTTTTGCAAGGCACATAAGACACCATTATGTGTCTTCCAGTTTTGTAACTGCCATGTTTCAGAAAGCTAAAGTTCAGCTTTAAAGTTTAGTTCACATTACTTCAATTGCGGTAAAAAAATGTATTTTCTAATTTGGCCATCATTGGTTTTACCCAGTTCTTACTGGGTACTTCAGCTGAGCTGTTGAAATGATTTACCACACCACCACTGATAAGAAAGCAAGTATTTTTCATTACTTGCACTGTTTTAGGCGTATAGTTGGAACTTAACTCCACTCTTTCACTATTTCTTCCCCTCTTCTTTCTCTCCCCTCTAAGACTGTTGACAAAGCTGGATGCCCTGACACTTTGTATCTCTGAAAACACGTAAAGTTATGAAAACAGAAAGCAAAATAAGTGTAGAAAAACAAATTGAAAAGCAAGACTCTGTCTATACCTAAGAATAACAGACCATACAAATTGCAGAGTACAAAATGATACCTGCTCTTAGATGTTACAGAGTACTTAGAGCAGGAAAGAGAAATTTAAAAATCAGCACAGGAGGGGAAGGGAGAATTAGGCCCACTATTGTGTAAGTCAGGTAGAAATGGAAAGGTATTTCAAGTAGGGTATAGGCACACCATGTGCCTATAGGCACATAGGCAGGTATTCTGACAACTTAGGTGTGTCTAGCAAATATCTGAATGCTAGATGAATACTGAATTTTCATTTGAGAAGTGAGTGTGTACACTAACATAATATCTCAAAAAGAAATTCAAATACTTTTTTGACTAAGTTATGAAATAATTCTGTGCCTTCACTGTGTGACATCTACCCATTGTTAAGAGAGGCTAGCTCTAATATACGATGCTAGGACCTATTTAATTTCATACATACTTGGTCACAAGCAGTTGCTTCTTTCTTTCTGAAATTGCTTATATTATTTGTCATTACATATCTTGCAGCTTTCTCAGTACTTGTATTAGCTTATTTTAAATTGAATTAGGAGATGTGATTAATAAGCTGGACACTGTGACAGCAAAAATCTATTAAAAAGTACCAATATTGATGAGTCTTTAAAAGGTACCAATATTGATGTGTCTTTAAACAGCTGGAAAAACTCTACCGGCACAAAAAAATGTATTTAAGCACATCAACTGAAGTTAAGTTAAGTTTAAGCAACTGAAGTTAACGGCTGAACGCAGTTTTCATGCAGTAAAGCAAACAGCTTAGTTACCCAAAATCCAACAGCAAAAAAGAAACAATCAATATTTTCCCCCTCTGGGAATGGAAGAAATACCCACTGACACACTGTGTGTATATATATACAACTGTGATCTGTCTCAAGGACAAGTATTCAGATTTTTATTACAACAAACAAGGAGTGTTTTAAACTGCCTATGTGACCTGGGACTTGTGTGAGTTAAACACGCAACCTAAACTTGATCTTTTAAACTCTCCCTGGGTACATTTACTCTAACTCACTTAAATGTGCTCATATGAGATGTTCTTCAACAGAAACAGTGAAATCCGAGAACAATGAAGAGCCTACTATATAAATGTGGGGACTCCTACCATGTCCAAGGAGGGCAAGAGTTGGGCCTAAATGTCCACATAAGCTACCTTTATTGTTCTTGCGAGATTTGCAGAGTTTTGCTGCATTTGATGGTAAGACATTTATGCTAATGTAACTTTAGTTATACCATTGTGGTATACTGTATTAGCAAAAACTATATTGTGGCCATGTTTTAATATGCCATACACCTTATCTGTTCCATATAGGAATGTGCACCAGCTCTTTATAGTGTTCGAGGCATACCACTCAGAGAGAAAGGATAACTCAGAGAGGAAGGATCACTCAGAGAGGAAGGATAACAAAAAAAGCTTGTCTCAGCGGTACAAGTGAGAAACAATAGTTCAACTGAAATGCCATACCATTTAGAAATATCAATCTAAATAATACTGAAACACAAATTCCTTTTAAAACTGTCACAGATCACTTTTCTGTACTACCAAAAGAGATTCAGCTATCCTACTGTGCTGGACGCTAATATGTAGGTCTTTTTTTAAACTCAGATTACAATATTAGTAGGTCATAATGGAGCTATTGTTCTCCCACCATATACTTTCCAATGAAATTCTGCTGCTAACAACATTCAAATCAGGGAATTTAAGTGGAAGGAGAATGCTATACCTTTATGTCAAGCCACCTAACGATTATGAGTGTAAAGAAACAATACACTCATATCTGAGCAAGTGCTCAAATAAGTATTTCCTTACAGTAACACTGAAGACAGCAATTCCAGGCATCTTTCTGGTGAGGCAAACTACATAAAAAAATACTCAGTCTGGCCTTTCGAACTGAAGGTGCAAGGCTCACCACAGGAAAAGGGAACAGGGGACACTTTAATGCGGAAGTGAATTCAGCCAGAATTACCACATTGTCCCTTCACACACCATTTTGGGTGCTCACATTTCAATGACAGATATCTTGCCTTCCCACATGAACTTGCTGGAGATACTACCTGGAAAAGGTGGAACTGAGGAGATATGTTCATATTCTGTGCCAGGCCTCTGCCCTGTGACCTGCTGCAGTGAGGAATTGCAGTACAGGTACATGGTCCCATGCAGTATATGGTTCAAACACTCAAAAATAATTGTCTAGAGCTTGCAGAGGTAGTACAGAGGTAGTTGTCATTTGACTTTGTTACTGCTGTGTAATCCGCAAGTGCCTAAATCTAATTTCATGGAGAACTGTGCCTTGGAAACAGACACAGCGCAGGGTCACGAGCCCGGGAGGGGTCCGGCTCATTCCCCTGCAGCAGTGTGGGAAGCTGGAGTGGAGCAAGTGCGGAGGCGGGCCTCACGATCTGAGCACACAGGAAAGAGAAGGAGCTGCTGGCTGCCATCCCACTCTCTGCCTTCTGACCTCTGGCTAGCAAAGGGTAGATTTCATCACCCGCCTGCGCCTTCACTTTTATGTGCAAGGAGCCTAGTTGGCAGTGTGTACACTGGGCATGTTATTCACAGGTCTCAGATCCTTTTACTTCTGGCATGACTTTTATTGCCATGTCACATTTGGATCAATCCATAAGGTGAATTTATGCCTAATCCTGGGGCTTCTCAGAACAGCTCACAGAACAGCTGTACATGAAGTTACTACCTCTGCTAACTGTCCCTGAAGATTTCTTCATACATTAGACAAGCATTGTTTTAGCATCTGGCTTGCTTAACCATAAAGAAAACCGTGTTATTTAAATTCGCAAAGATAACCCACAGCATCTCATTCTCGTTCAAATCATAAAACAGATGAGCATCCTTAGCATACTGTTAACTTCTTCCCAATAAAGCTCAATGCATCTCAAACACCAGGAAGAAAACTGTAGATAACAAACTGAGTTGACTGACAAGGCAACAGTGTCTCTCTGTTGCAGAAAAAGAGCCTGGAATCTCCATGGTGGAAGGGCTTTAAGAACATGTGAGACACATATCTGTCACAAGTGACATAGGAGTATCTGAGCCTTCCTTAGAGGCAGGAGCTGGATCAGACGACTCTGGAGAGGCCCTTCTAGCCCAGTTTTTCTGTAGGTCTGCCTTAAACTATTTTATCTCCAGGTTCACTTAGCCAGATGCCAACTTACCAAGGCAAATGCTGACGTCAGTCTCAGCTCACCCCCAAGTCTGGTAAGTCTCACTGGAACACATAAAAAAATTATGTGAAGACTTTATGATTTTATTTACTACTATTATCAGTATTAATGATTAATGATATTTAATAAGTATTAAAACAGCTATAAAAAATAATAGAATCATAGAATCAT
>NW_010235021.1:0-3897 GCF_000690775.1 Eurypyga helias
GTGGCTTCGCTGGGGAAAACACGTCTGCAAGTACTGCTGGGAAGAGCCAGGGCCTCTCCCGCCCGCCTTCGTTTGTTAACGGGGGAGTTGGGCAGTAGGGGTTGCGGCTGTTCGGTGGGGCCGAAGCATGAAGGAGAGCAACGTGGCGTTACGTGGTACATCTGTGCAAGTTGGTAGTGTTTCCTTTGTCATCTAAAAGAAAATTTCTGCTTACGTGTTTTGGGTTTTATTTTAGGTAGCACATATGCATTTCCTTGCTAGTAACTTCAGGCAACTCAGTGTGCTATACTGGGGCCAAACTGTGTCAGGATATAAACTTCCTGTGAAAGTGGTATCCTGTAGCGCAGTATTGTCCAACAGAGGTGTCTGGAGTTGGGTTGCAGAAGCTTTTCTCTGGCATTTGTTTTGGGGTTTTGCTTTTCCTAACTTCTTTGATGTACTTCTTCATGCAGGCTAGTTTGGAGGATTATGAAGAAACAGTAAAGAAGGCTAAAGAGGCATGGAAGGTCTGGGCTGATGTAAGTCTTATCTGTTATAACTTCAGCAGGTAAAGGCCGTTAAATTTCACAGTCGGGTGGAGGTGTAAAAACACGTTCATATTGTGTGTGTTGCACTAGAGCAAAAATCTGCAGTGAGGACCCCAAGGAACAAACCTAGGCAACTTGTACATGTTATCACTGAGGTACAAAGATGAGGACATTGACATGTGGAAAATGTTTGCCTTGAAAAACCTGGCAGATTTACCCAGGTTTCTGCCTGTAAGCCATTGCCAACAGGTTGGCTCAAGTTCAGAAACCTTGTAGCAAGCAAATTACCCCTGTGGATGTGTCTAACTTCATGTTGTCCCATGCTTTCTTCTGTGAGACCTCTGCAGAATAGCTGGATACCTAACTTGTGGTGACAGTCTTGTTCTCATGGGGTGAGGAAGGCTGCTATTTTTGAGTTTGCCTTTTTTTGTTCACCAGCTGTCCTGATATTTCACAAAACAGCTACGTTATTCCAAAACTCTAGCATACATTGCTGTTTCAGACAATAGTTAGGCTGTTTTTCCTTAGAAAGTAGTTGTTCTTAGAGTCCCTATACCAGTTATGTCCAGCCAGCATCCATTCCCTTGGTGGCCATGCCAGGCTTGGATTTTACAGCTACCTGCCGCTTTGATACAAGCTGAAACCTGGATTTCACAAGGTATTGAGCATTCTGTATTTTATCCAGCAAAGTAGTTTGCTGTGCTTGAAGAGAACAGAGGTTAGGACAGACACAACAGCTTCCTCAGGATATGCTAGCATGTGTTCTTTTGTTACAATTTGTGAATATAATGATGAGTGCATGCCAGCTCCTGGTGTGTTTGGAAATAATCTGAAAACAGTCTAACAAAGACTCAATACATCAAATGCTTTAAAGACTTGTCTCAA
Source organism: Eurypyga helias (assembly GCF_000690775.1). Taxonomy (NCBI): domain Eukaryota; kingdom Metazoa; phylum Chordata; class Aves; order Eurypygiformes; family Eurypygidae; genus Eurypyga; species Eurypyga helias. The sequence goes on from NW_010235021.1 coordinate 1,413, forward strand.
AGCGGTTTGGTTTTTGAACTTTGTGATTTTGTTTTGGTGTTTTTTTTTTTTAATGAGCTTATCTGAAAGATTTTGCCTGCAGAGAGATGTGCTTGCATGGTTTATGTACTTGTCACTCTGTCTTTCCATCTGCCTGTTCATCGTCAGTTTCTAATGCCGCAAATCCTGTCACATGCATACGGTTTTTTATTGATCCTGGCTATTGATTATTATCTAACGTACTGATACCATGTTAAAAGAAGTCTTTTATGTGGTATATGGATTTAATTTTTCCATGTTTGAGGCTTCTGTGTGTCTCAGCATCTGCTAACAATGTCATAGTGAAACAAGAAGTTTGAAAATGTGATATTAAGTACACCTCAAATCTCAGAAACCAGTCAAGTGTGCTTTTATAAAAAAAGCTTGTTTCTCAAGGTGCAGCTGATTGTTTGGGGGTGTTGTGGGTGGTGTAGCTGAACAGACGTAGCCAAACTAATAATCTGAATGTTTCTGGCAATATTCAGTGGAACTGAATTTTTGAATAGACATACATGTATGCAGTGTTACCAGTCTGTGAGGCAAGAAACAGTTTCTTGTAAAGCAGTGCGCATGATAAAAATTGGTGAGTAGCAGTGTCTCTGGAAGATAGGTGAAAAAGCGCAGTAGTTAGTGATTTCTTACCCCAGGGAAGTGTATATTCAGCAGAATCACAGGTGTTCCACATCAAATAGATTCTTCTGTTTTCTTTTGTTTTGACCAGATCCCTGCACCTAAGCGTGGAGAGATAGTGCGACAGATTGGTGATGCCCTGAGACAAAAAATCAAAGTTCTGGGAAGCTTGGTAAGGTGTCTTAAGAAGCAGCTTAACTTCGCAGGGTGGGAGGTTGTTTTTCTTTGTCTTTATTGTGCCGCTCTGCAATACTAAATAATTGTTAAAATACTGTTGGTTCTGTTAGCTTGCCTAAAGAAATTTTAATTAAAAAAAGGAAGATGATAATAATAAAAAAAGGCAATAAAGTGATACTATATAGCAGGAAAAGAAAGAGTATTTAATTCTGAGCGTGTACTCTGACCTGGAGGAGTGTTACAACTGTTGCCCTGCTGTTTTCCCACATTCCTGTCAGATAGGGTGCTGTCTGTTACTAAAAGTGTCCTGAAAAAACATTCCTGTAATACAGAGCTTTTAACCTTGAGCTTTTTCTGGTGATCCACGGGATTTTGCAAAGTGATATGTGGAGGTGTAAGGCTTCACAAGGTGAGATGGTCTTAATGAGATCTTCTTGCAGTGCTGTGCGGGATGTAAAGGTTGAAGGACCGCTCCTTTAAAACGCTTGCTCGTTGCTAGGGAAGAAAAGGAGGCAAGTGGGGAACTCGCCTCTTTCCTTTTGCAGGGCTTGCCTGTATATGTGCTGCTGTGCAGGAACAGCTGCCGGTGAATAACTCCATGTGTAGTAAAGCCCATATCGTTAACCTGCAAAACTTTGTTCTGCGGTTTCCCTTGATGTTGCCTCCTCAGGATTCCATGGTGGAATTAGAGTGCTAACGTGCTTTTGTACTCAAAAACGGTACAGCTTCTCTAGTGAGTGTGGGCAGACAGACGTTTGCAGTATGTTCCTCAGACAAAACTTGTTGTTTATTGCCAGAGCATTTTTCTAGTTTTCCCAAACAGATAAGAATTCTGTTCAGCCGTTCCAGGATACGGGGTGAACTTCAGGGTGAAAGCTGTGCAGTAGGTGCCAGATTTTAGGACATTTCCTGGCATTAGGATATGTAAAAGGGAACGGTATGGTAATTCACCTTTTCGTATGCTGTTGGAAGTTCCATCCTCAGCTCATAATGTCCTTGTCAGGTATTCAGATGTACCTCTACTTGTGGACTCACCGCTGTGTTTCTTAGTAAATATGTCTGATGCCCCTCTGTTTCTGGCCACAGGTAGGGGCTATTCCTCCTGTCTCGAGATGACCACAAGCATCGTACCCAGAAAAACATTTAGTCACCTTTATTTTAACCTTTGTGTGGGGAACAAAATCTTGCGGCAATCCTTTGAACCCAATTCCTCACTTACCAGCTTTTTCAAAGTACAGGCATCAATCTGAAGTCATACGGAATATCTGCATCAAAGTCACACCTGGATATCGGACCATGCCTGTAAAATTAGGTGTGGGTAAATGGGTGACATCTCAGTTCCTAAGTTAGTGAACTTTCTCACTTTTGGAGGAAGTGTCTTCACTTCCGAACATATTGATAATGTCTGCTGGGTGCATCTAACATGATTTTAACAGAAGGGCATAGCTTAGGATTGAGTTTAGTGGAAAAAAAAAAAGCTATCCTAAATATCCCCAGTTACTAAAATATGTAAGATGTGTAGACATTTTCAGCAGTGTCTGAAAATGGAATCTCTCAAACTCACTTTGAGGTGTTTCATGTTCCATCTTCATGGAGTTCAACCAGGCCAAGTGCAAGGTCCTTCACATGGGCCAGGTCAACCCCAAGCACAAGGACAGGC
>NW_010235022.1:0-18027 GCF_000690775.1 Eurypyga helias
GGGGGCGGGTGGTGGGGGCAGGGGTTGGGACACTCGAGGGCCAAGGCCGGTCTTCAGGCGCTTGTGCAGGAAGGAGAGGGGGGATGGAGGGAAAGGGGTGTTGGCGTGTGGTTGCTTGGGCCTGGGGCAGGGGTTGGTTTCTTGTTTGCTTTGGAAAGGTCTCTGCTGCAGGAAACGAGAGGGGAAGGGAGCTGGGGGCGAGGGAGGTGGTCAGTCTGTTATAGGGACAAAACCCCCTGTTCAGTACTCTGATAGAAAAATCTGAAGGAGTATGTCTCTGTTTGCCTTTTTTGTGTAGGAAAAAATTGAAAAACACTTCAAAGTATATTTATCAGACTCTGTTTTTGAACGGGGAAAACAGCGATATCAAAATTTGTGCTCTGGGAGAGGAGTGGAACTTGCATAAGATATATCTGTGTCAGGTAAGTGTCTGCTTTCTTACTCGCAGTCAGAACCGTGTTTTTAACGAAAGAACATCTGATAAATGTTAAGTGTGACTTGAGCTTTTTTCTTTTCCTTTTCACCTCCAATTTCTGGCTTGCCACTCTTTCTGTGGATGCAGTAAACAACTCCTGTTCTGCTCTCGCTAGTAACGCTAGGAAGCATAGCTGTAGCTTCGTGCCTGAAAAGTTTCTTCGCTTCTGCCTCTTTTTTAATCTACTCCTCTTAACCTCGGCGCATCCTCTGTGAAAACAGTCTTGAGAGTCGTCTTTTGATGTCCTGGGAAGGTGTTGGTTGCTGAGCAAACGGCTGAGAGTCTCTGGTGACGTTAGTATTATTGCGGAGCAAAGAAAGGGCATCCAGGGTGGATTTGTAAAGCACGTGCTAACCCAGTTTTATTTTACTGTTCGCTGGGGCTCAAGGGTAGGAACCTGCAGTGAAGTTGCTGGTGCTGGGTCTCTGTATTTGGTATGCAGAGACGTTCTTGCTGCTGCCTGCGCAAGGTGTGCACAGAAGCAGTAAACCTTAGTGCCTACCTATGAAGAAAAACAGCTGTTTCCAAAAGCATTTTATTTTGGGCTTGTATGAAGGTGTTCCTTTCGTGTTTTGGGAGCGAAGAGGCACTGTTGTCTTTACTGTCTGTTCTCTATTACTTTCCCTGTGATGGCAGTCAGGAGAAACCAAGGCTTTGACTTGAAATGTCTGATTGAGTTGTGCTGGTAACTTTGAAGCGGGCGTCTAACCCCGGAAACAATGGATCTGAAGCGAGGAGAGAAAGCCATGCCAGGTGCTCTACCGGAAAGCGTGCGTGCCGCTTGGTTAGCGGCAGTCAAACGCCGGGCGGTGGTGTGTGTCGCAGGGCGAAGGTGTCGCTCTCCGACGCTCAGCAGGTTGAAGGCAGGTTCGCTGGTGTAAGAAGCGGTGGTAGAAGCAAATTCTTGGCGTATTTTTTTTTTTTTGGTGTTGCGTTAAGGCTGTGATTGTGGCGCAGGTACAGCAATTCCTGGTGTTGGCCATGGCGGTGGAAATTTCATAGAATCATGGAATGGTTTGCGTGGGAAGGGACCTTAAAGATCATCTAGTTCCAACCCTCCTGCCACGGGCAGGGCCACATTCCATAGCCCAGGTTGCTCCAAGCCTCATCCAGCCTGGCCTTGGACACTTCCAGGGATGGGGCATCCACAGCTTCTCTGGGCAACCTGTCCCAGTGCCTCCCCATCCTCTCCGGGAAGAACTTCTTCCTGATATCTAATCTAAACCTCCCCACTTACAGTTTAGACCCGTTACCCCTTGTCCTGACCCTACAGGCCCTTGTGAAAAGTCCCCCCCAGCTTCCTTGTAGACCCCCTTCAGGTACTGGAAGGCTGTTTTCCTTGCTGTCTTGGGGGAAGAAGCCTTTTGAGAGCATAAACCGAGGGCAGGAAGGCATTCGTGTGTAGCCCAGGCTTGACTGGTGGCAGCCACATCTGGTGTGGTTCCCGAGAGCACTGCGGGCAGATACAGCTTTAACTGTCACTTCTGACTCTAACAACGGGAGGATATGAGTGTGTTGTTCAGTCCGACTCGGGTTGTGCCCCATAAACAGGGGTGGGCGCATTGCCGGTTCGTCCTTGGGCTGTTGGTGGCGATGATTGGTCATTGTGATTCTGTTGTTGCTATGTCTCTAGTTTGGGAAGCTTGTCCTTAAAACTTAGTGTGGGTTGGTGACTGAAATGGAACATTGAATCGCTTCCACGGGTGCTTTTAACAGACTTCGACAACTGCAATTCTGTTCTGTAGAGGCCTTGTAGTACAGGAGGTGTGAGATGGAATTTTGTGGTTGTCTCCCAGGTCAGGTTCCCGTTTCAATTCATGCTCCATCCTTGGGTTTATGTTACTGTAGATAAAATACTACTGGATGTTAAAAACCTCTCAATGAAGTGATGACTCCTCTGCCTCGTTGAGCAGACTGTCTCAGTCCGAATTTGTCTGATTCCCGCGTCACCCAAGTGACCTCGTTTAGCTTGATAAATGACAGGAAGGTGCTGCTCTGCCTGTGAGTGGGAGATCTGAGAAACAAAGGGGTTCCTTTTCCTCATGCTGTTTACTAAAGTGGCAAATTCTGGTGAAACTGAGGAGTTATCTACATGGCAAAGCGAAGGTAGCCTCCTGAGGATTGGTAAGATGAATAAGGTCCTGGTTTTGAGAGTAGTATGTTGTACGTCAGCATAGCTAGGGGATATGCCAAAGGCAGAGAAATATTTACATAATCAAATAATTCAGACTTGGATTTGATGTTATTTGTGGCCCTGAGTTGAAATGCTGAGTTAAGAGGTCAGGGAATATGGGACTGTACAAATAGACTTTATTTTTTTGATCTCTCAGGTAAACTTCAGTGGGTGATAGCATCTCATAATGGGCACATCTGCTGCTGAGAAGGAAAATCATGAATCCTAGTAGAGCAGTATTTGTCACTTCATTTGGATGGAAACCTATCAAATTCTAGTTTTATACCTTACACTTTATAATAAAAGGTATATTTACATAAATGGTGTATGTGTACGTGTCCTTGGTATGAGACTACAACCGTGTACATTAATTTGTATGTCTTGCATGCTCTCCCCCCCGCCCCTAGTACCCAAACTGGCATTCCCTAGTGCCTGCAGGATTTGTTGGCCGCTGGTAGCATTAAGTACTTAATTCTTGGACTAATTATATCCCCATTGGTGGTGTGATTTGTAGGAAAAGAGCTTATGTGGCTTTTCTGGCCCTTTAAAGCTCTTTACTCTGGACTTGTAGCCCAAATTTGCTACAGGCGTTTTTCACTTTCAGAAATAGAGCAACTGCAATTAGCCCTTTCTCAAGTATGTCAGAATGTTTTAGTTTGTGAAAAGTTCCCTTAATTTTGTTCTGCATAAAGGTAAATACTAACTTTTTTCATTCCATGTGCTGCTTTTTCGCAGTGTAAATTTGAATTAAGTCTCTTACTGGAGTTCTTTTTCTCTCCTCTTCCTTCATATAGTCTGGCTACTTTTCCAGTATGTTTAGTGGATCTTGGAAGGAATCTAGCATGAACATCATAGAGTTGGAGATACCTGACCAAAATATTGATATAGAAGGTAAGCAGGAACCTTTGATCTCAACATGAACTCTGAAGGTAGAGGTTAACTTGAACCTGACGAAAAATAACTGAAAATATATATGATTTTTTTAAAGAATAATTTTCAAACTAGTAAATAAGAAACGTGAGAGAATGACTTCTGTGCCCGTTCAGTTTTGAACTTAACTCAGGTCACGAGTAGAATTGAATTCATTCTTGTACCTTTGAGCTGGGGAGCAGAGCTGGAAAGGCTTGTGCTGCTCTTCCGGCGTCGGGGCTCCTGAGGTCACTGTGTCACTCCCATGAGGCCCAAGTGTTCGAGTGAGAATCCCATCGTCGTCTGTCTGGTCTGGGGAAGCTTGCAGGGGGCCACTGCGAGTTAGCGGAATGTTTTGCTGTGGTTCCAAGCACCACGGAGTGAAGAACTAGCATTTTCCAGAACAATTACAGAGAAACTTGTAACACCATAATCATATCTCACCAATAGGCTGGTGATCGATTGCAGAGAAAGATCGTGAGGTTGAGCGTCGTCTTGCCTAGTTTGATTACTCTCTGCTCTGTGGTGTGACCTGATGGCTGGTGTAGGAGGAATGCTTTGTGTCACTAATGAGAAGGACTGTATGTTGTAGGTTAACGCCATGTTTTGTGATTTCTGTTTGCCTGTGCTTGGGCTGGTAAATACTACCTTTTCATCCCGAGCAACTAAGGTTGTAGAGGATGCGCTCAAGTGGTTTGGTTACATTTAAGGATTCTTTTAGTTATCCGTGCCCAATGTCCTGTCTTTGTTTGACCCTCATACTCTCTTCAGCTCTACAGGTGGCTTTTGGCTCACTATACAGAGATGATGTGTTAATAAAACCCAGTCGAGTAGTTGCACTTTTGGCAGCAGCCTGCATGCTGCAGCTTGTAAGTAATGAATACGCACTATTTTTATGCTTTCTTTTCAGATAAAGATAACAGTTCACAATATACTCCGCGCGTGTACAGTTTCACCCAGAGAAATGAATCATACTAAGTGGGGAAAAAACCTAAACATAATGCAGTGGTTTTATTTAAAAGTGCTATGACTAAGATTCAGTTGTAATATTAAGTGCTGCTTTGAGAATCGTATCTAGAGGTAGATTAAAATGTGTTTTAACAGCTCATTTGTTCTGCCCTGAAGGTATTCATTAGGAATTTCATTCACATGATGCATTCCTAAGAAAAATGTGTTTTTCTGGGGAATGTTGCTTTAAATTTTCTGGCTCACAGAGCACAGGTCACTGTAGCACGTGTGACTTCGGTAACTCGTCAGGCCTGGAAACGTGTACAAAACGCGTGATCTTTGACGCTTCCTGTTGGGAAACAAAAGCTCTGAATATTTGTGGGTTTTTTCCTTCCCACAGGATGGCTTAATCCAGCAGTGCGGTGAAACGATGAAGGAAACCATTAATGCAAAAACTGTGTGTGGTTATTACAATTCAGCGGGGACGTACGGGTTAGACTCTGTGAAGAAGAAGTAAGGATTACTTTCTTCAAGCTGCTTTGTACATTGCTAATTAAAACTGTGAATTTACAAACTGCCAAATAATGCCTAAGTTAATCTTTTGGGTTTTTGAAGCTGTCTGACTTGGGCTCTGCCTGGCCTATTTAGTCTTTGAGTTTGGGTCGGTTGGCCTGTCCTGTGACTGAGTGTATGACTAAAGTATATTAATAAAGAATGTTTGGCCTTTAGTGTGACAGTGAAATAATACTTGTGATCACTGTTTTCTTGCAAAGCTGCTTTAGTATCCAGAACTTAGGCCTAACTGTTATCATTAGGAGGGTTACTTACACATTTGGAAGCAGAATGCTGAGGTTAGTGCTAGCTGCTTCCTTCTGCTGTGAATTAGTGTGTTCTCAGAGCTGCTTGAGGCTTTACTAGTACTTTGAATTCAGCTGTCACTGTACCCTGAGAGAAACTAAATTCAACTTTAAGAGTTTCAGAACATTTTGGAAAATTTTATGCTAAACTTCTGTTTTTGAGATAACTCCTTTTCATAACTTTTTCATATTTTTATGCATTAGTGTCTCAGGTTAAAGCAGTATTTCATAATCATGCAGAACATAATCAGGCTTTGTAAGCCTGAGCCAACTGTTGCAGGAATGTTGACAGGTATATAAAAAAAAATGAAGGTACTAATTCTTTGCTTTTAATCCAGGTGCCTTGAATGGCTCTTGAATAACCTGATGACTCACCAGAGTGTTGAACTCTTCAAAGAACTCAGGTACAGGCCTCACTTAACCTTGAGTGGAGAAGTCCAATTTCTTCCAAAGCATGTAGCTCACTGTAAATAACTTCCTAGGCTATTGATGTTGCTTGTTACTCAGCTTGCTTTCTTGGGGTTATCTATACTGTCTCACGGAACTCTTGTGATTATTTTTTTCCAGCATAAACCTCATGAAACAGCTGATCAGCTCCTCTAACCTCTTTGTAATGCAAGTGGAAATGGATGTGTATACTGCTCTCAAAAAGGTAATTGGCAAAGGGGCTGCCCAGGGCGTATGAAGTTGAAGCGCATGTAATTGATTTGTAACGCGATGAGAATTTGAGCCTTTTTGGTACTTACTGAAAGTATTTAATAGAGTATCAGAATCTTTGTGGGAATGAATGCATTATGAAAACATTGATAATGCATGTAATGACTTGTTTGAAAACTTCTTCGATTAACTCACTAGAGCTTGGGTTTTTCTGCCTAGTGGATGTTCCTTCAGCTAGTGCCTTCATGGAACGGGCCTTTGAAACAACTCTTAACCGAAGCTGATGCCTGGTTTGCCAAGCGTAGGAAAGGTAGGATTAATTGGGATGGCTTTGGATTGGGAAAGACGTGGGCTACAAGTAAAATACGATAGTCTTCCTCCAACTTCCAAGCTTTGTCCTGTTCTCTCTGGGAAGGCTTGTCGCTGCCAACAGTCTGTGACGTCAGATTCTCAACGCTGATAGCTCTTCAGTGTTTTGCCCACATGTTTTCACGTGAGCAGACATGGTCAATATTTTGGCTTTGCTGCTTTTGCTGTTGTCCATTTAGCGTAAGCTTTTGTTGCCTTCTCACTGGAATTCACGAGTGTATTTCAAAAGAGTAAAAGCTTGGTTTAATACTTCTCTTGGAAGGGTTGGAATGTAAGTTATTTCTTAATTTTAGCTGCAAAAGACGATTTGCCTGTCTGTAATCACTCTTTCTGATCAGTAAGTGAAGACTCAGTCTCAAATATTGGGTCTGGAAGATACTTAGGAAAACAAATTGTAAGACAGGTGTTCTCTCTTACAGATCTTGAGAATGACATTGCATTCCTGGAATCAGAACAGGGGAGTGCGTTCCTGTCGGTGTTCACGCACCTGAGATTACAGTACATCATCAGTGACTTGGCATCAGCCAAAATTGTCGAGAGAGATTCCCTAATACCCTCAGGTGAGCGAGTACTCAGCTGCTCACGTTTTGTGTGCCTTTGCTAGCCTGCCCTGCATGAGAGTAACGGGGAAGGTCTGGTCTTACTGCTCTTGTGTTTATCTCCAGCATCTGAATTGTGGCTGAAGTCTCAGCAGAAGTTGAATATTAAATTTACATCCATAAAAGTCGTAATAGGTACACACGTAGGTGTGTGAAGCATATTAATCACAAAATACTGTGATCAATGCATAGTATGTTTTTGGTGTTCAGGGGACTCCAGAGGCCCAGACATGCAAAACCCCTTTTGCTTTGAAGAGGGCAAAGCTTGCTGTGACTCAGCTGTTTTCTAGCCATTATCTTTCTAAAAAGAGCGGGGTAGTTTTTGGTAGGATTTGGAATACCTGAAAATGAAAACCAAAAGCACAAGATGCTGTGAACTCTCTCCTGTCTTCACGGACAGGTGTTACTAACTGGCATTTAGGATATTATTCTGCTCTTTGTCCTTTTATTTGCATTTTTCTTGTATAAAACACATCCTCATTCTAGGTTCTGATGCTTTTTGAAGCCCATAGGGTGAAATGCCATTCAATAATTAATCTATAATCACATTATAGATTACTGCTACTAACGTCACGTTATCACTGAAGACCAAAAAGCCCCATTCTCATCTTGCTGCTGAAGTTGGAGTTCACAGATAGGTTTGTTCTTTGCCTGCACGCTGTGTAAGCCGGGCTGCTGGTGGAGGAGCAAGACTGGAAATGAGTTAGCAAGTTGGGCTCTCACTTGAAAATGTTTTTCCACTACCATTCATAACTTTGTCATGTGAAACACCTGCCTCTCCTTGTTTTTCCTTTTAATTTGTTTTCATTTTTCCCCTCCTCAGAGTTACTTGTGCTCCTTGTAACGGTCTTTGGACTTCTCATGCTCCGCTTTTGAATTTGGCTCCTGGTATCCCTGCTCCATATTTCACTCTGTTCAGTGTTCCATTATCATAGTTGAATGTTAGCACTGATTTTTGCATCTGAATGCTGACAGCTTTTTTCCCTAGCTCTCACATGCGTGGCTTTGATTATTTTTTTTATGTATCTGTCCACAGATCTGTTAGCTGTTCATCTGTGTGTCTGTGGTGTCTATTTTTAGATGTAATTGCCAAATGTCAATTAAGACTGCTTTTATTGAGCTGATTATCCTCTAATTTGCAACTTTCTGACAACTGTTCTTGTCATCTGTCTGTACTTGTAGCCTTCAGGATTGCTTTGGAATCGTGCCATATGCAAATATTCAACGTGTCTTTGAGTTACGCTGCTATCCCCCTGTAAAATGAAGGGGGTTCTTTTTCATCTCATGCTGGCTTTTTCCTTCACACTGCCATAGCTGTCAACACGCTGATGGTATAATCCCGAACCAGACTTGCTGGGGTACCTCTTTTGAAGCCTGCTAGCCTGATCAAGCTCTTAGATGCTTTCAAACACCTTCCTTGCCATGAAGGTGACGTAGCCGGCCTCGCTTCACTCGGTTTGTCGTTCTTGTGCTGCTGCATCCTGCCTCTGCCGGAAATAACAGTTCAGTTGCTCTTCGTAGCCGAGTGTCTGAATAACCCTGAGCCCCTCTTCGGGATGTTTGAAGATTGCAGCTGTCGGAAGCTGAGTTATGACTCTGATGGGGAGACCTGTGGGGAGGGGCCAGGGTCCTTTCCTCACTAGAAACCTTTTGGTCTCTTGAGTTGAAGTGGACAAGTACCGCTGCTTAAATGTACTGGCTTTCCCTTCCCCCGGTTCTGGTTTAATACCTTAATAGATGGAGAAGAGACTGTCTTCTGCACTAGTCTGACCAGGTGAAATCCGAAGGAGCTTGGTTATCCTGTGCCCAAGGTCGGCGTCAGAGTTCTTCCAACAGCAGGTGGAGGCAGAGCAGTACAGACCGCTGTGGTGTAGCGTGGCTGAGCGGCTTCGGTTGTGTCCAGTAGATGGGGCAGGTTCTGACCTTGAGCAAGTGATAAAATTTTATGTTGTGCATACAAATCCCGGAAGAACGGATCTGATCTTTGATATGTGATAGTTTATATGCTTAAGTGATGTGTAAAGTAAGTATAATCTGTTTTGAGATTGATGTTGCTGCAGATTATAATCAAAGTGCAAAGCCATCTTCATTCTGTAATAAAATACGTGATAACTTTGGGTGAATGACCCTTTAGATCCTTAATTTAACGATGGCACAGGAGAACTGTGGGTTATTTCCATGTGAATTGGCTTTGTCAGCATGTGAATGAGATGTTGCAAGCCAGAAATTTGCCAGTACCGCACTTGATTTCCTTCTCTTAACGTTGCTGTAGTTATCACTTCCCTGAACTGTGGTGGGCAGCCTTTGCTTCGTGTCCTGCAGCTGATAGGTTTTGTGTCTGTATGCAGTGCAGATGCCTTCTGTCTGTGTACATCAGAGGAAGAATGTTTCTCAAGCTGTTGCAGGATTAATTGTCATTTTGAGGCTGTTTTTTGTGCTTCTTGAAAAAGAATGTGTAACTTTTTCCCAGTCCCCAAGGGATCAGAGAGCAAAACGTTTACTCTTTCGTAGTTAAACGGTCTGTAAACTGCCATAAACACCGAAGTAGGCTTGGCACCTCTGTAGTCGTGCAGGGAAAGGCAGTGTGGTGACAGGGAGTGTCGTTAGTGCAGGAAGAGTATCGCATGTTTGCTTTCTACCACTGATTATTAATTAAAAAATAAAAGAGTTTGAATTCCAAGAGAACTGGGAGAGTGGGGAGGGAGGAGCAGCATGATGTAGGGACCTCTGTGTGTGTAATGAAGTGCTGCAAGAGTTTAATCCTTGATGGCCCTGGTAATCTGTTGATTCTGGTTTGTAGCCAAAAGCTACAAGATTAAGTTCCTGTGTTAAGGCCAGAAACTTTTGCTCATCGTTTAAAACGAGGTGTAGAGAAATACTAGTGGTGCACTTCCAAGGAGGTTATTGGCTGCCAGCATCCAGGATTTGAGGTGATTGCATCGTACCTGAGAGGGTACAAATGTGGTAGTGCGTATTCTAGCGTAAGCCTTTTTAGATTATTCTGGATGAAATTGTTCTCAAGGAGGTAAAGAAAGAAATCATGTTGAATAGATGAAAGAAATGGTGTCGTGATGGGTTTTTTTTTACATCCTGTATAAGTGTAGGACCTGCAGGAGAAAACGGAAATACTGCATTAGGAGTTCCCAAGAGAGAGTCTGTTCCAGGTTACATAGCAAAGATGTAAGAGACAGAAATAATGTCTGTCTGTAAGCAAAGTGTTCATTGTTCTGGTTTATTTGGTAACTCCTGAACACTTCTACAGCAGTATTTTCCCTCTTAATGTTTACAAATTACCAGATGAGCTGCAGTTGAAACATGAGATATGACATAGGTATGTACATGTAAAAAGTAGAGAAGGTGCCCTATCTCCTGATTATTTTTTTGCAATTTTCTTTCTCCTTCTAGCACATCCATTCTCTGTTCCTTAGCTGTGCAGTTTTCCTTACTTCATTTTTATACTTCCTGCTGTACTTTGGTTAATTCCCATTCTGGTCCCATCACAGTCTGAATCTTAACTCTAAAGTTGTTAGGGCAAGGCCTGGTTTTAATTTTTGCAGCTGGGGCTTCTAAGGCAGTCTTGGCGCTGTGATCTCACTGCTTCTCCCTCCTATCACGTTCATCGGCTACCTGCTGTGTTTTTGTGGCAGCAGTGGTTCTCGCTGTTCCCATCATCTCACCCCATTCCTCCACAGGGTTTGTTCTTGTACGTGACCTTGCATACTTGCCCCTGTTTGTTATCTGGACTGGGAAGAACTTACGTTGTGTGCTTTTGGGAGCCTGTGATCCCTTTTGTGTAACGGACTTACAAGCTATTCCTTTTTGTTCTGTTTTCTCCCTTGGTTGCGACTGTTAAATTAATACAGCTGATAAAATCTGTGGTGTTCTTGGAGGAAGACATGATTTATGTTTATTCCCAGTAGAGGACAATTTCTGTTTGGTTTTACTGTATTTGTGATAAGGCACTGCTTCCTTTATCCTTGGCTTCTCTTTTCTTCTTGTTTAACTTGTGTAGAATTGCACTGGGGATTCAGAAAACAGCATCTTCTCCCAAGAGCTTGTTAACAAGCTCCTTGGCTCAACAGAACTCTGCTCGAGGAGAAAATGTGTTGAGCTGCATCCCGTGTGGCAGTCGCCAGCGCTTGATAAGGTGCATGTAGTCCTGGGTTGCGTAGTGTCGCTGATCCGTATCTGTAGCGCTCGTCTGTGGGCGAGGCCTGGAGATGGGCACCCCCAGTGCGTTATAGGTGGTGGGGTGGTGTAGGCCAGCCAGTTAATGAGTGTAACCTTATTATTTCAATGTAATTTTATTTCTATATTTCAAATGTTTATGACCATCCCCATTCCCAGCTCCAAAGACACCACCAAGCTCATTTATTTTTTTTTAATTTTAGAATGGCTGTCCTCTGTTTACAAACAGCAGTGGTTTGCCATGCTCAGAGCAGAACAAGACAATGATATTGGGTAGGTATATTACAGGCTTTCCTCTATTTCTTTCTTAAATTAGAAACCTTCCTCTTACATGAATTCTGACGTGATTAACTTTTGGAGTGGACATTCAGAGCGGTGGGGGGAATGCATACAGTGGTTTTAAGCTCTGTGGTACTCCGGAGCAGTCCCTGCCCTTGGGCTGACCGATGCCCTGCCGTTAAACGGTAGGACTCCAGAAGTATAACACCACCAGAGAGAAATGCTGGGGAGGGATGTTCTATGTTTGCCTTGGTTGGTTAATGCTTCTCACCGCTTACTTTGCCTTCAAATGTGCAGTGAGGCTGTGAAAGATAACTGCTAGCCTTCGCTTTTAAGGATGGCTTAAGGAAAAGTACTGCAGGTGGAGAAGCCTGTTGGGTCCTGCTTCCTTCCTCCCTGGGCAAGAGGTGGTGGTGTGCTGTGACTAACTGGGTTGGTGTAGAAGGCAATTTGTCATTTCTTTCTTTATGCAGGGATAACTGCACGCTAATGTTTGTTCCTGCCTCTCCCATCCCAGACCCCCAGGCAGCGAGGGACAGCCCAGCACGGCTTAGCATCCTGTGACCTGTTCGCCTCATTCCCTTCGAATTCCACAGCCTGTCCCCAGCCAGGGTTTGTGTTTGATAGCTCGCTCTGCTGCCAGCACCTCCAGCTTTCCTCAGGCAGTGCATCCCTCTCCACTGCTAAGACCCTGTTCTCTCCGTAATCCTGTTTTATATCCTACCTCTTCTCCTTCCTAGGCCACGTGTGGTGGCATTTCCGTGCCAGTGAGGAGATTCCGTGACAGCTGCCAGCGTGCAGGTGTGGTTCCTGTGCCCTTTTGGCCATCTGCACGTAGCCGTGCTCCGTGTAACACCCCGACTGGCGCCTGCTTGTGTAACGCAGTTTCTTGAGCCCCAGCCTAACAAGGTTGTCAGCGGCGGTGGCTCGGGCAGCGGGGCGTGCTGATTTAATGTGTGGCGTGTCTGCGCGTGATCACAAACCCTCCCCCTTCCTTCTTGCTTTTGGCCGTGTTGCGTTGAGCCGGGTCCCGTCACCCCTTTTTCTAAGTACTGAAACTGAGGCAAAATGCAACTGGGGGAGTTGCGCCTGCCTGGGTCTTCTCTCCCAGCCCTTAGTGTGCTTTGTGGAGAAGAAACGTCAGGTCAGGAAGTTGCAAAACTTTCAAAAAGCAGCCAGCCAACTTCTTTATTTTCTGACATCGGTTCTGTTAGCCCAGCGTTTGCTGCCCTGAAGATGAGCATGTTCATCTTCATGGACGGCGTAAGCACCGCTGCCCTGATCTGAACCAAAGGCCGCGCAGTCTCTGGCAGCACTGAGCAGTAGAGTTCCTTTCCAGTGGAGAGTGAGTGTTCTCTTGCTGTACTTCTCCAGCAGTGGGTAGGTACAGATTTTCCAGGTGAAGGTTTTGGCTGGATCGTTACTGAACGACCAACCACCGATAGGCCTGTTCTGAACTACGTACAGTTCTGGTTTGGAACACCACATGCTTTAGCCCCAACACCCTGTGGCAGTGGATTCCATGGCTTAATTGTGTATTATATAAGAAATACTTCCTTAATTACTTCCTTTTGATGTTTTCATGTAATAGTGTTAAAAAAAAAAAGAAAAATCCCCAAAACTCTGACTTTTGACCTAACAGTAGTCAAGATTTTTACAGAATGGTTCTCTTTGTCAATAGCAGCACTTCAGAAAGTGGTGGAGGTAAAGGATGTCATTGTGAATCTCACCCTTTCAGCTCCTGAAGATTAATGTTGGGTGGCCACAGCTTGTTTCTGATGCCGTTGTTTTCTTGGGAAGACTTGTCTTGTGACGCTGCCGTTGATGTATCTCACGGCAGATGATCGTACGTTGTGCGTTCCCCTCTAGCTCGTACGGGAACCACCGATATTACAGAAGGGAGTATTAACGTAGGCTTCAAAATTCTGACAGGAGATAAGACCACGCGTTTGCTTAGTTCTGCTGTCTTTTGGTAGCTCATTGTAACGCAGCGGGAGTATTTTAATTGTTAGACATGGGCTTGTGAAAAAGCAAGCGCTCAGACACAACAGAAGTGAAGATGATGGGGATCATGTCAGCTTTAAAATGAGCAACTTTCCTGTTTGGCTGAAGTGCTGCTGATTTCGGTGACTCTTGGAATGTGCAGCGTTTTTCCGTGTTTCTCTTGCTTGTCTAGTTTTCTCTTTTGCAGTATGGGATTTTTGTTAGTTTTGGGGTTTTTTTAAGCCAGCTAAAACTGGAGATGTCTGGCAGAGAAAGTTTCCCTTAGCAGTAGAAGCTTTGCCCAACTCTTATTCTGGCCTTCGTTGCCAAGGTCTTTCATTAACGGCAACAGGCAGAAGGGGGGGAGATGTAGTGTCTCTTCTCAATATGTCTTGGCTTCTGACTTAGCGTTTACAAACTTACTGGTTCAAGGTGGCACCCAGGTTACTGGTGTTTAATAGTCAATCGTGGGCTGATTATCTTTCAGCGTGGTGTTCTCTGGAGTTGGGGGGCAGGGGGATGGTGGGCTGCACGCACACATCCCTGGAGTTCTTCCCCGTAGTTACATGGAGCTGAGCTGTGATGTTGCTGATCCGTAGCACGCAGTCTTGGAGAAGACAAATGTTATTTGGAGTCCTGAGATCACTTCTCTGTCTTCTACTGGCAAGCTGAAGTGAGATGCCTGCGGCTGGTAACTCGTGTTGTAGAAGGGAAGACATGAAACTGTTCCTAGGTATTAAAGCAAGTATTTTGGACTTTCGACCAACCTGTAGCTGAAGGAAAATAGGAAAGGCTTTAGAAGACCATCCTTTTATGCAGATCTCTGCCATTCCTCTCACACTTACCCCCTGTATCGGTATCCTAACACATGTTCTTCCCTTATCTCCAAGATGCAAACTCAGTAAGCTGGAGGACATGGAAGGCTGAGTCCCAGTGAGCTGAAGTAAGGCTCTATTTCCATATCCCACCTGGTGCAGCGCGTAATTGCACCTGCTTTCGCTCAGACTGCCACCATGGCAATTACATTGCTTTGAAATGTGTGATGTGGTTTGCTCTTTTGGGAACTTCGGAAAGGAGAAGAAAATGTTTCTCTTCTACTTTATGTAGTTTGCATTTAAAAGGACTAAACATTTTATTCGCTCTTCAGGATCTGAGAATGCTTTACTGTCATCCTGGAGTTTGTGACTTTGAACTGCAGCTGCTCAAGGTTTAACACTGCTGAAGTGGGTCACTTTTTTCTTAATTAAACATTTGTTCTGTGGCAGATGCGAGACAGATCTTTCAAGTCCGTGGCGGGAATCATTTCTAGCCTAACAGTCTCGCTGGCAGGCCTTAAGAACCAGATAGGGTACCTTGCCTGTTCACTAGGCGTGTGGTAGGCCAGGCTAAGTGGTTAAAGCTGGAAGCTTTGCATCTTCTGAGGCTGCTCGAGGAATTAAGAGGGGGATTCCCCTGTCTGAACACGATGTACTGATGGTTGTGAAATTTGTCATTAATTAAACAGAAATAAATCTTTTATCACCATTACTGAATTTAGGTCAGCTACCTAACCCGTTCAGCTAGAAGATGTAGAAAAAGCACCCAGCAGGTTCCGGGGTGAAATTTGCTTAGCATGATGAGCTGATTTGCTTAACTTGCTCATAAAATACTTCATCTTCCAGGGTTAGTTTTTACAGAAACGAGGGGAAAAGACCACAGACGGAATTTGTTCGTAAAAGCTACAGCCCCACGTTCTCGTGGAGTGTGTACAGGGGGAAGAGAACGGATGCTGCACTTCTGCTGGCCTGCAGAGCTTGGAGCACATTGTTTGATACTGCAGGTTGATAATCTGACTTGCGTGGGGGGTTGCCTTTCATCGTGATTTATAATCCTCACTTTAGGCATTTGTCCTCAGTGTAACTTGAAGACATTCTGGCAATGGTTGCTTATTTGGTTAATGATGTAATCGTGTCTAAAGTGAGTAACATACCTCTGGAAAAGTGGGACTGATTTTACTTACGCTGGCTCAGCAAGGTTTTTCTACGTGTTGAAGCGCCGGTGGAAACTGTTGGGTGAAACAAGTTCACGTTGGTGTAGGATGACAGAAGCTAAAGGCTTGTGGCTCTTCGTGATCGCTGTGGGTAAACTTTTTTTAGACAAGTTGCATAACCAGCCTCTTGAGAAACGTTTGGCGATGTCTCTGTGGGTGCTTCTTCGCAGCACTGCTGCTCTGCAGGGCCCTGCTGCTGTTCTTAGCAGCAGCACGTGTTTACCTCTGTGCCTGGTGAGGCAGGACAACTGCCTTTGGAAAGGGCTGGGGTTTTTTAGGGGGGTTGGAGAATGTGTTTTGTTGCAGCAGCTGTTACTTTCTTAGCGGGGAAGGTGCTTTCATAAAAGCCCTGCCCGAGGTGTCACAAGCTGGTTTATGTTGCAGTTTTGTAGAGTGGTTGGATGTTCATGGGATAATTCGGGTTGGAAGGGATCCTGAGAGTTCATCTAGTCTAACCTCTGCTCGGAGAAGGGTCAGGTGTGCGGTCAGACCAGTTCATCCTTCCCATGTTCAAGCACCGTACAAAGCCGTTGACGTGTCCTTAAAGACGTGCTTCTTTTTTGTAGGCCTCAAGAAATAAATAAAGAGGAACTGGAAGGAAACAGCATGAGGTGTGGTCGCAAACTTGCAAAGGATGGTGATGTAAGTAGGGCACGTGGCTGCGTCCGTGCATAGCTGACATGTCTTGGACATGTTGGATATTTTCAAAACACGTAGGTCTTAATTCTCAAACTGCCTCAAAAAGATGTAATGGGGATGGGACGTTAAAGAAGTTATTTTGTTCTCCCTAGAAGGATGAAAACACTTGCAGTCTTCGTGATGAATAAGGAATTAGTGTGTTAATTGTCCTCTTGTGCTGCAAGCAAGCCCATGTTTGGAAAAACCTTTTGTGTGTGAAAAGGAGGGAATGTAGGCATGACTTACCAACTGAGACTTGTAGAATACAGGCAGTTGAAATACAGCTCTGATCACTGATGTCTTTTTAACCGGAAAAGTGTGTTCCACGTATGTATATTAGTCTTTAGGTAACAAGTCTTGTGAAAAAATCCGGGAACAGGATTCCCGGCTGAAGTCGCTTCCCACAGGGCTGTTGCACTCCAAGGAGTGCTTTAAGCGTGCGTGGGACCTGTGGGACCTGTAGCTAAGTGCCAGTCAGAGTTACCAGAATGCAGACGTACTTTAGATCCGCTTGTGCGACGTGTGGTTTAGCCTGTGTAGGGGCAGCAGATGAAGCTTGTCTCGTGCAGTCAGCTCTCTGCAAGGGCTGGCTGCTGAAGTGGCTGGTTGCCTGCCGAGCTGCCTTACATTTCCAGTAGGGGTTGGCAGGGATCCTTGAACCCACCGTGCGTCTCTGGCTGCGAACGCCGCTCCCAGATTTGATTTGCTGGAGAAGCGGCGCTTGTGGTTTGTGTTGCAGCAGCTACTCAGGGTGGTCGGTTTGGCTTTTTGGCTTATGTTCTTCAGTACTGCTGGCGGTGGACTGGCTTCAACTTCGGCTTTGACCTCCTTGTTACCTACACCAATCGCTACATCATTTTCAAGCGGAATACGCTCAATCAGCCGTGCAGTAGCTCGGTCAGTCTGCAGCCTCGGAGGAGCATTGCCTTCAGGTAAAGCAGAAGGCGGGCCTTGTGGTGTATGTGAAAATGCCTTACCTTCACCTTAAATTTTGTGGCCACCAGGTCAGTCACATTGGAAAATGTTATCCTGTCTCCTTGGGAGAAACTCTTTGTGGAAAAACTAAGTTATGGGAGACTAATTACACTGTTGTTCTGTCCCTAGGTTACGTCTAGCCTCTTTTGATAGCAGTGGGAAAATTATTTGCAGTAGAACGACAGGATATCAGATCCTAACCCTTGAGAAGGACCAGGTATGTCTGTGGGTTTTTTGAGCTGTTGGACTTGAATTATGGAGTCCACAGCATGAAAAAAATGCTGAGAATTCAATAGTGCTTTTGAAGAGGAGCTGTTGTTCTCGTTGCCGTTGCTTATGTGGAATTACAAGTGCTGCTGCTGTAGGGGGTGGGAGGTGAAGGTAATTTGTGAAGTGTGACTGCAGTAGGGCAGTGCAGGCTTCGTTAGCGTCAGGAACAGTGGAACGAGTTCCCGTGGTGTGGCTGAAGCTACCTGCCACTAGTGCAGTGTTCTGCTGGACAACTGCTGCCTTTTCCAGACTTCAGTGCTGCTTGACAGTACCCCTCTGAATAATATGTCCATCAGACTCCTGCTTATTTAGAGGCAAATTTGGAGTTTGTTTGGAGACTCTCTTGTGTTAAAGCTGAAGAGTTAAAAGAATGTCTGCGTATTGTTCAAGGGTGGTATTTACTGCTCTACACACAAAGCCTCAGAGAGGAGTGGAGTTTAAGAGAACGTGCCTCTTTCCACTCACCTGTGACAGCAGAATTTAGTAAAGAATGTGAAAGACTTACCAAATTCCTTAAATGCTAATCAGTACAAGGATGGTGAGTACACAGAAAACTTTTCCTTGTAAATACCATCCTTAGTGTAGGATACGGTTTCGATTTTCACAGATTCATGGAGTGGTTTGGGTTGGGAGGGACC
>NW_010235023.1:0-3174 GCF_000690775.1 Eurypyga helias
GTGATTCTGTGATTCTATGAAAGAAGCACAGGACTGTGAACATTTGAGGATCTGGTTACAGAGTGTCTGGGTACCAGAGTCTCGAAAAATTTGGGAGCAAGTTTTGTAATCCCTTACCTGGGAAATGTTGGATGCTAGAACTGGTTCAGACCTAGGTGAATTTGTGTGAAATAAATCCTATAATTCCCACAGTCCATTAAATATTCTTCTCACTTGTGAAAAACCCTTCTGGATCTTCTCCACCACTACTTCACACCCTGATATATTCATTGTATCCTCCTGCCATTTTCAGTGTGTACCCTGTCCCAATGCTTTTATTTTTATGAATGCATTTCATGATATCTTTTGCCCAAACAAATGCCAAGGGATCTGCTATCAATTGCACCTTGCCTTTCCTCAGCAGAGTTTTTAGCTTTTAAGAACACTTTAAACTTTCCAGGGACAAAATGGGGTATGAAGAACCAATTTCAATTACAGTGTGTGAGGTGGTTTCCCAGCAACAAGAGTATTTAAAAGCAACAAAAATTAACAAACATTAAAAAAGCGCAATAGAAAAGCCACTGATTTTCACGGTGTAATATTTTGTATTCATTAAAACATACTTTCTGAGCATTACTTCTGCCTCAAGGTGCAAACCCAACTCATCTTAAAACCACATTTCTCCTTTCTTCATTGAAAAGTACTTAGAAGTTTACAAAGACAGAGAGGAAAAGAAAGTAGAGGGAAAGAAAGAATCAGAACAGACTGGTAACAATTGCTTGGAGCTAAGCTATTGACTTCTCTCTTGCTGGAACAGCAAAACTCAGTTGCTCTCTCCAGGAATAATCCCTTCTCCTTTAGGATCCTGTTTTGAACCATAGAAAGAAATACTCCATCTTAAAATTGCCTTCCCCCCACACCTTTTGTCATCTTCACTGTACATATATCCCTCCCTATTCTCTCTGGAAACTTTAGCTTCCCTCTAAAGCCTCTGGCTTGACAGATAAATCCAGGAGAATTTGTGCTCTGCAAAAGGGGTGTTTTAAAACACAGTTTTAAATCTGTTAATCACAGATGTTTTGTCTCTGAGCTAGTAACGCAGATTTTACCTGCAAGGGAGAGAAGGATTCTATCATTAGGGAACATGAAGACACATAGCATCCCAGTAAGCTCCAGTGCAAGAAGAAACTGGAACACGATGGTGATTTATGTATGTCCCTTTTACCTTGAAGTATTTATAGTGTTTAAGCCCCTCATGTCCCTTAACACCTTATACTTGATGACAGAGGTGTGTTTCTTTCTTCCTCTCCTAACATTTTTTCCAGCTATAACAAGCAGTGGTACACACACACATTTCCCCCTCCAGCAAACAGAGGGTCTTGGTACCTTATCGCAGAGTGTTTCAATCCTTTCAGCTAAAGACCTGTATGTGCTTTTGGCAAAAAGCACATACAAAAAGCAAACCAAACCCCACGTGCATCCTTCTGGGCAGGGCCACCACATATGCTTTTCGGTTATGGCTGACAAATCTCTGATTGTGTGCAGTGACAGGGGCAGCGACATCCCCTTTGTACAGGTCTAGGGGAGGGCAAAAGTGAGGAGGCAGTGAGTTGTGTCCTACACAGCCACAGATATCTATACTGTAGAGACTTTCGTAGAGGCAAGTCCTAGCCCAGAAATGACACTGGGACTGCAGGATCCTGGAGTGACCACTCCTCTCAGCACAGGGATGCAGAAGTGGCTGCATTGAACCAGAAGAAATTTCCCCTGACAGTGGGAAAAGCAAATGCTTGTGGTGATACTTCTCAAGTATATATAAAAATGAAGTTTAACACTGAACTGCATAAACCAGAAAGTTTCTGGACTGCCCCAAACCAAAAATGAAACTCTTCAACCTTTGAAATTTATTTAAAAGAATAATCCTTTTTATTCCTCCAAATAATTTCTATTCCTCAGAAAAAAATTTTCATTTTCATCCCAAGCTGGACCAGAAGAGCACTCCCATGCACTAGTAAGGTTTCAATTTATATTTTTCAAGAGAAGAGATCAAAGGAAGGACAGAGATCACGGGCACTGCAAACACTGCCCTGACAGCATCAACCTTCGACATTTTGGGTCGTGCAGAGTCATCCTTGTAGGGTTGGCATGGGTGACTTTA
The DNA here is from genome assembly GCF_000690775.1 of Eurypyga helias. Lineage (NCBI taxonomy): Eukaryota > Metazoa > Chordata > Aves > Eurypygiformes > Eurypygidae > Eurypyga > Eurypyga helias. The sequence continues at coordinate 2,138 of NW_010235023.1, forward strand.
GACCTACAGGATCTCTGTGCTGCCTAGAACAGTAGCTGGAGGCCAGGTAGGACCTCCCCCAGTTTCACTATGTGCCTGTGCTCAACTGCATTGAATTCCCCAAAGTGAGAGTCTGAATCCTGCCCTGGGTTTCTGCGTTCATTACAGAGGTGACCTTGGAGGAGATAAAGTGGCAGCTGAAGAAGCTACAAAGCATAACAAAATTACAGAAATAAAAGTGGATGTAGACAGCTGCCTTTCCCCTTCCCTGCAAAGAGCAGAGAGGAGACCCTGGAGAGACCTACGAGCTCAGATTCTCAACAGGCAAACCGTCAGCAGAAAGCTATTGGGAGTAAGATATTTGCAATTTAAATGGATTGAAATCAAAGGCAAAGGGCATGAAGAACTGATCAGCAATAAACTACTTTTTAAAGTTTCTTCTTTTAAAAAAAGAAAAAAGTTATTTGAACTAACTGTTGGTTAGTTCAACATATAATTCAACATATTCAACATATTATTCCTTAATTTATTTGAATTATTCCTTAATTCAACATATTCTCTTAATGATGCCTATTCCATACAAAGCCACACGAATACCGATGTTTTAGATATCCTGCTGAGTGGCAAAACCATCTGTAAAACTGCTTCCTTCACAACACCTTGCTCACAGATGCGTCTGGTGTCTGAATCTCTCTGCAGCTGCAGTGGAAGTGAGACAGAGCATCTTTCTCTCCTATTTCATCTTTATTCACCATTGCCCATCAGGCCATCTCTGAAGCTGAATTTCTCAACTGGTTCCAGCCATCCAAGCCTCAAACTGGATTTTCACCAGGAATTTCAATCCAGAAGGGAAAAAAACATGATATAAACAGGGAGGGTGATTTTTTTCAGAGGTATGGCAGTTGTGTGAAGTAGGACTTGTTTAAGTGGTTGGGGACTCTTTTCCCTTGGTACATCAGGGCCATGGTTACAGGCTGTCTCAAGGCTGATGCATCAAGTCCGCAGGAACCAAGAACCATAGAATCATAGAACCTTAGAAAGGTTTGTGTTGGAAGGGA
>NW_010235024.1:0-3844 GCF_000690775.1 Eurypyga helias
CGGCTCCGTCGGCAGCGTTTAACGCCTCGGGCGCGCGTGCCGCCGCGGCGCGGTGACGGCAGGGGACCCTTGCAGCGTAGTTTGGGGTGATGCCTGGAGAAGAACAGTCTGGATACCGCAACTCGAGAGCTACAGACCGGCCCTGGGTCCGTCACCCAAAAGGTGTCAGCCCCTCCCCGCGTCGGAGGCACCCTCAGATGTGCGAAGAAGGAAACGGGGAAGCGTCTGCTCAGTCTCTTATCTGAAACATCGCTCCGGAGGGCGGAGGTGCAGCTTGTGGATGGAGGTGACACCCTGCATCCTTGCAGGCGGAGGGCTATTTTTTAGGTGAAATAAACAGGAAAAAGGTGCTGGCAAGCTAGACCGTAACTTAATCTGCTTTGTGGCATATCGGGGGCAGCAAGCTGTCGCTAGAATTAGCTTTGGATGCCCAGGTTTACGGAAATCAATCTAAATAAATACATAATGCAGTAGTTCAGTCGTGTAAGGACCAAACGAGTGATTCGGGTCCGTTGTAGCAATAGCAGGAGCAGTGTCAGGGGGTTTACAGCCCGTGCCAGGACCGGCATACGGAGCTGTTCTCTCCTAGCAGCGCCGGCGCGGCCGTGGAGATGCCACTTCCCGGCGCCCAGCCCCGCCGTACTGCGGGCTGTATGTAGGGAGCTTGGGATGGGTCAGCGGTGTGCTGGAGAGGAAGGGGCTGGGGGAGGCTGCAGGCCTGCTGCAAACCCTCGTCACGCGTGATCCAACCCCGTAGGTAGATGGAGAAGACTTGCCATCACTCATCTCCAATAACATCCCAAAAGCTTAGAGCTGTGGAGGAGCCTTGGGAAGTGAGAAGGAGGGAATGAACCTTCTGGCTGTCTTGCTCACTTTTATTTAAGCAAGAATGGCTTTGATGAGACTGAGGCTTGGAAAAGGGCTGGATCTTAGGGTGAGGATGTGCTCTTACTGGAATGGTGCAGGGAAGAACGTCCCGTTGGCATCTTCCAGAATCGCGCAGCCCGTGGTACAAGCAGGCAGCTTGGCTGTATACAACTCTGAGCAACAGCAGCAACACCCTGTTACTTGCCAGAGGAAGAGACCTCGCTAGGGATAAGCCTTAATCCGTCAGGATGAGCTTAATGGGTCTGACAGAACCACGGAGAAACCCTCACGTTGGAAGATCTCTCCTTCCCTGAAGATGGCTGTACTCTGAAACAGGCCCCGGGCTCTGACAGCCTGACTTGTCGCACCCCTGGGGGGTCTGGTCTGGAAATCCAGGAACAGCATTCCATCGTGGAGCCTGTGCTGGCCAGGCAGCAGTGGTGGTGGGTAGGATGGGGATGGCAGGGATGACCTGGTCCCCTCGCTGGCTGGGGAGAGGGATGAGTGCGAGCAACCGCTGTGATTTGTTTCCTGTTACATCTTGGAGGGAGAAAGGACAGAAAGCTGCTGCAGCTCAGAAGTTATCCTGGAAATCTGAGCAGATTCCCCAGCCTAGTATGGAATGATGGTGGATGAAAAGCTGAATATGAGCTGGCAGCACAGAAAGCCAACCGTATCCTGGGCTGGATCAGGACCAGTGTGGCCAGGGGGGCGAGGGACGAGATTCTGCCCTCCTGACACCCCACCTGGAGTGCTGCATCCAGCTGTGGAGCCTCAACATCAGAAGGATATTGACCCCTTGGAGCGAGTCCAGAGGAGGCCACGGGGATGCTCCGAGGGCTGGAGCCCCTCTGGCATGGGGACAGGCTGGGAGAGTTGGGGGGTTCAGCCTGGAGAAGGGAAGCTCCGGGGAGACCTCAGAGCCTCTTCCAGTGCCTGGGGGGCTACAAGGAAGCTGGGGGGGCTTTTCCCACGGGCAGGGAGTGACAGGACAAGGGGTAACGGGGCTAAACGGAAAAGGGGAGATGGAGATGGGACATCAGGAAGGAATTCTTCCTGCAGAGGGTGGGAGCACTGGGCCAGGTTCCTAGAGAAGCTGTGGATGCCCCATCCCTGGAAGTGTTCAAAGCCAGGCTGGATGAGGCTTGGAGCAACCTGGTCTATGGAAGGGGTCCCTGCCCATGGCAGGGGGTGGGACTGGGTGGACTTTAGGGTCCCTTCCCACCCAAACCATTCTGGGATTCTATGATTCTGTGAAAGGTGGGAAGCCGGCAAACCAAGGGCACGCCAGTCCCTTTCCCAGCGCTGTCAACTGTAACGTGGCTGTGCAGGCGGGTCGCAGGAAAGCAGTGGGCTGGGGTGGCTGCTCTGTTGTCGTTTTTGAAAAGGAAAGTAAATTTAGGCACCTTCTGACGAGGTGAGCAGCTCTCTTTGCTTGGTGAGGTCTGACAGGCGACAAAGGTGGCTGTCGCGCTCTGTCTGTTCCTCACTCGCTGCAGAATGCGAGAGGAGCTAAAAATAGCTGTAATCTTTCCTCTGGGAAATGGGCTGCTTGGCCTCTGCCCCAGAGGTGGGGGGCACTTCACTGGCGTTTTAGCCCGGTTCACAAAGTCCTCCTGGAAAAAAAGAATCATTACAGAAACATGAAATATTTATTAGTCTGCTAAAAGTGGAAGGAGTTAGTGTTTGTGCTTCCAGCCGTATGACGTGGAATGAGCTGCCGGGATCAGGGTTTGAAATGTGTTCCCGCTGTTGGAAACTTGCCCTGACAGCGAAGGAGTCGGACTTAAATAGGCGCGTGTGTTCCCTCCCTCTCGCCAGCCTGGTCCGAGCTCAGCCCCGCTCCCTCGGCCGCTTAGAGCCGCGCCGATGCTGGCTGCTGTTCCTACGCTAATTTAATCCACTTCAGCCTGTTGGTCGTTACTATAATTAGAGAGGCTGCATCACTTTGCAAATCCGTCATTCAAACGAAACCCTTCTCAGCTTTGCCTCGTTACCCTGGGTTCTGTGTCGCTCCCTGATTGTTTTTTAAGCCGTAGATGATAAAAGAAGAGTGTCTGGCCTGAACTTTGGTGGTGAAATAATGAATACTACTGCTCAGGGATCCTCAAAACATCTTCAGGAGACCTGCTTGCGTTCTTGTGTCTGAGGAGCCTTTGGAAGGAGGAGTTACTGGTGTGGTAGTGAGATGTGATGCATCAACGAGCCTTTGTGCTGGCCACAGCGTCTTAGTAGAGGCTGCTCATTGTGCAGGCGAGGGGTGAGTGGCTTTGAGCTTTTGGCATGTCTTTGGGCAGAGGCTCTTGCTCCGAATTCCTTATAAATGCTGCTCTGGAGGCCGACCTGCTGCCACGTTGCTGCTTAAAGCAACTTTTCCAACAGCAGGAGAGACGCTGGGACGACATTATGTTCAGGGTAGCACGAGCCCAGGCTCGAGCAGCAGAGGAACGAAGTGAAGAGCTGTGTCTGCGCTCCCAGACACTGCCAGAACCACCCCGACCTGACTGTCCTGATCCTCCTGTTTCCCCGCGGCTGGCATCCAGTGGGATTTTGCAGGCTGAGTTTAATGCAAAAGATACTAAAGTGTGGTTTGGGGCATGGTGCGAAATCCCAGGAGACCGCGATCGAACGAGCTGATGTGAGACAACAGCAAGGGTCTATCTGATAGCCAAGAGATGATTCCTCGCTCGGTTTTACATGATTTATCCCCCACAGACGGGATTCCGGTTGGATCTCTGAACTGTTCAGCCCAGTTTGGGCTAAAGTTTGAAAGAAGTGAAGTTATTAGCTGGAACCCCTGGTTTTGACTCATTCTTCAGACTGTTGCAATTCTTAGGTTGGTTGCTTCATTCCTGGATTCTCCTGGCAGCTACAGTTTAAAAAAGGCCCGGGTAGCTGCCTCCGGCGGGTGGGGAGTTGGGTGTGTTGGGGATGGTTTCTTCAGCGGCTCGCGCGGGTGGGCGCGCGGGCTGGCCGG